>NW_027479156.1:0-206259 GCF_051014685.1 Ptiloglossa arizonensis | reverse complement strand
AAACGTATAACGTATAACGGATAACGCATTGCGTATAACGTGTAACGTATAACGTATAACGTATAACGGATAACGTATAACGTATAACGGATAACGCATTACGTATAACGTTTAACGTATAACGTATAACGGATGACGTAACACGTATAACGTATAACGTATACCGCATAACGTATAACGTATAACGTATAACGTATAACGTATAACGTATAACGTATAACGTATAACGTATAGCGTATAACGTATAACGTATAACGTATAACGTATAACGTCTAACGTATAACGTATAACGTATAACGTATAACGTATAACGTATAACGTATAACGTATAACGTATAACGTATAACGTATAACGTGTAACGTATAACGTATAACGTATAACGGATAACGTATAACGTATAACGTATAACGTATAACGTATAACGTATAACGTTTAACGTATAACGTATAACGTATAACGTATAACGTATAACGTATAACGTATAACGTATAACGTATAACGTATAACGTATAACGTATAACGTATAACGTATAACGTATAACGTATAACGTATAACGTATAACGTATAACGTATAACGTATAACGTATAACGTATAACGTATAACGTATAACGGATAACGTATAACGTATAACGGATAACGCATTACGTATAACGTATAACGTATAACGTATAACGGATGACGTAACACGTATAAAGTATAACGTATAACGTATAACGTATAACGTATAACGTATAGCGTATAACGTATAACGTATAACGTATAACGTATAACGTTTAACGTATAACGTATGACGTATAACGTATAACGTATAACGTATAACGTATAACGTATAACGTATAACGTAGAACGTAGAACGTATAACGTATAACGTATAACGTATAACGTATAACGTATAACGTATAACGTATAACGTATAACGTGTAACGTATAACGTGTAACGTATAACGTATAACGTATAACGGATAACGTATAACGTATAACGGATAACGCATTGCGTATAACGTGTAACGTATAACGTATAACGTATAACGGATAACGTATAACGTATAACGGATAACGCATTACGTATAACGTTTAACGTATAACGTATAACGGATGACGTAACACGTATAACGTATAACGTATACCGCATAACGTATAACGTATAACGTATAACGTATAACGTATAACGTATAACGTATAACGTATAACGTATAGCGTATAACGTATAACGTATAACGTATAACGTATAACGTCTAACGTATAACGTATAACGTATAACGTATAACGTATAACGTATAACGTATAACGTATAACGTATAACGTATAACGTATAACGTGTAACGTATAACGTGTAACGTATAACGTATAACGTATAACGGATAACGTATAACGTATAACGTATAACGTATAACGTATAACGTATAACGTTTAACGTATAACGTATAACGTATAACGTATAACGTATAACGTATAACGTATAACGTATAACGTATAACGTATAACGTATAACGTATAACGTATAACGTATAACGTATAACGTATAACGTATAACGTATAACGTATAACGTATAACGTATAACGTATAACGGATAACGTATAACGTATAACGGATAACGCATTACGTATAACGTATAACGTATAACGCATAACGGATGACGTAACACGTATAAAGTATAACGTATAACGTATAACGTATAACGTATAACGTATAGCGTATAACGTATAACGTATAACGTATAACGTATAACGTTTAACGTATAACGTATGACGTATAACGTATAACGTATAACGTATAACGTATAACGTATAACGTATAACGTATAACGTGTAACGTATAACGTATAACGTATAACGGATAACGTATAACGTATAACGGATAACGCATTACGTATAACGTATAACGTATAACGTATAACGGATGACGTAACACGTATAACGTATAACGTATACCGCATAACGTATAACGTATAACGTATAACGTATAACGTATAGCGTATAACGTATAACGTATAACGTATAACGTATAACGTATAACGTATAACGTATAACGTATAACGTATAACGTATAACGTATAACGTATAACGTATAACGTATAACGTATAACGTATAACGTATAACGTATAACGTATAACGTATAACGTATAACGTATAACGTATAACGTATAACGTATAACGTATAACGTATAACGTGTAACGTATAACGTATAACGTATAACGGATAACGTATAACGTATAACGTATAACGTATAACGTATAACGTATAACGTTTAACGTATAACGTATAACGTATAACGTATAACGTTTAACGTATAACGTATAACGTATAACGTATAACGTACAACGTATAACGTATAACGTAGAACGTAGAACGTATAACGTATAACGTATAACGTATAACGTATAACGTATAACGTATAACGTATAACGTATAACGTGTAACGTATAACGTGTAACGTATAACGTATAACGTATAACGGATAACGTATAACGTATAACGGATAACGCATTGCGTATAACGTGTAACGTATAACGTATAACGTATAACGGATAACGTATAACGTATAACGGATAACGCATTACGTATAACGTTTAACGTATAACGTATAACGGATGACGTAACACGTATAACGTATAACGTATACCGCATAACGTATAACGTATAACGTATAACGTATAACGTATAACGTATAACGTATAACGTATAACGTATAGCGTATAACGTATAACGTATAACGTATAACGTATAACGTCTAACGTATAACGTATAACGTATAACGTATAACGTATAACGTATAACGTATAACGTATAACGTATAACGTATAACGTATAACGTATAACGTGTAACGTATAACGTATAACGTATAACGGATAACGTATAACGTATAACGTATAACGTATAACGTATAACGTATAACGTTTAACGTATAACGTATAACGTATAACGTATAACGTATAACGTATAACGTATAACGTATAACGTATAACGTATAACGTATAACGTATAACGTATAACGTATAACGTATAACGTATAACGTATAACGTATAACGTATAACGTATAACGTATAACGTATAACGTATAACGTATAACGTATAACGTATAACGGATAACGTATAACGTATAACGGATAACGCATTACGTATAACGTATAACGTATAACGTATAACGGATGACGTAACACGTATAAAGTATAACGTATAACGTATAACGTATAACGTATAACGTATAGCGTATAACGTATAACGTATAACGTATAACGTATAACGTTTAACGTATAACGTATGACGTATAACGTATAACGTATAACGTATAACGTATAACGTATAACGTATAACGTATAACGTGTAACGTATAACGTGTAACGTATAACGGATAACGTATAACGTATAACGGATAACGCATTACGTATAACGTATAACGTATAACGTATAACGGATGACGTAACACGTATAACGTATAACGTATACCGCATAACGTATAACGTATAACGTATAACGTATAACGTATAGCGTATAACGTATAACGTATAACGTATAACGTATAACGTATAACGTATAACGTATAACGTATAACGTATAACGTATAACGTATAACGTATAACGTATAACGTATAACGTATAACGTATAACGTATAACGTATAACGTATAACGGATAACGTATAACGTATAACGGATAACGCATTACGTATAACGTATAACGTATAACGTATAACGGATGACGTAACACGTATAAAGTATAACGTATAACGTATAACGTATAACGTATAACGTATAGCGTATAACGTATAACGTATAACGTATAACGTATAACGTTTAACGTATAACGTATGACGTATAACGTATAACGTATAACGTATAACGTATAACGTATAACGTATAACGTATAACGTGTAACGTATAACGTATAACGTATAACGGATAACGTATAACGTATAACGGATAACGCATTACGTATAACGTATAACGTATAACGTATAACGGATGACGTAACACGTATAACGTATAACGTATACCGCATAACGTATAACGTATAACGTATAACGTATAACGTATAGCGTATAACGTATAACGTATAACGTATAACGTATAACGTATAACGTATAACGTATAACGTATAACGTATAACGTATAACGTATAACGTATAACGTATAACGTATAACGTATAACGTATAACGTATAACGTATAACGTATAACGTATAACGTATACCGTATAACTTATAACGTATAACGTATAACGTATAACGTATAACGTATAACGTATAACGTATAACGTATAACGTGTAACGTATAACGTATAACGTATAACGGATAACGTATAACGTATAACGGATAACGCATTACGTATAACGTTTAACGTACAACGTATAACGGATGACGTAACAGGTATAACGTATAACGTATACCGCATAACGTATAACGTATAACGTATAACGCATAACGTATAACGTATAACGTATAACGTATAACGTATAACGTATAACGTGTAACGTATAACGTATAACGTATAACGGATAACGTATAACGTATAACGGATAACGCATTACGTATAACGTATAACGTATAACGTATAACGGATGACGTAACACGTATAACGTATAACGTATACCGCATAACGTATAACGTATAACGTATAACGTATAACGTATAGCGTATAACGTATAACGTATAACGTATAACGTATAACGTGTAACGTATAACGTATAACGTATAACGTATAACGTATAACGTATAACGTATACCGTATAACGTATAACGTATAACGTATAACGTATAACGTATAACGTATAACGTATAACGTATAACGTATAACGTATAACGTATAACGTATAGCGTATAACGTATAACGTATAAAGTATAACGTATAACGTATAACGTATAACGTATAACGTATAACGTATAACGTATAACGTATAACGTATAACGTATAACGTATAACGTATAACGTATAACGTATAACGTATAACGTTTAACGTATAACGTATAACGTATAACGTATAACGTTTAACGTATAACGTATAACGTATAACGTATAACGTACAACGTATAACGTATAACGTATAACGTAGAACGTATAACGTATAACGTATAACGTATAACGTATAACGTATAACGTGTAACGTATAACGTGTAACGTATAACGCATAACGTATAACGGATCACGTATAACGTATAACGGATAACGCATTGCGTATAACGTATAACGTATAACGTATAACGGATGACGTAACACGTATAACGTATAACGTATACCGCATAACGTATAACGTATAACGTATAACGTATAACGTTTAACGTATAACGTGTAACGTATAACGTATAACGTACAACGTATAACGTATAACGTATAACGTAGAACGTATAACGTATAACGTATAACGTATAACGTATAACGTATAACGTATAACGTATAACGTATAACGTATAACGTATAAGGTATAACGTATAACGTATAACGTATAACGTACAACGTATAACGTATAACGCATAACGTATAACGTATAACGTTTAACGTATAACGTATAACGTATAACGTATAACGTATAACGTATAACGTATAACGTATAACGTATAACGTATAACGTATAACGTATAACGTATAACGTATAACGTATAACGTATAACGTATAACGTATAACGTATAACGTGTAACGTATAACGTATAACGTATAACGGATAACGTATAACGTATAACGTATAACGTATAACGTATAACGTATAACGTTTAACGTATAACGTATAACGTATAACGTTTAACGTATAACGTATAACGTATAACGTATAACGTACAACGTATAACGTATAACGTAGAACGTAGAACGTATAACGTATAACGTATAACGTATAACGTATAACGTATAACGTATAACGTATAACGTATAACGTATAACGTATAACGTATAACGTATAACGTATAACGTATAACGTATAACGTATAACGTATAACGTATAACGTATAACGTATAACGTATAACGTATAACGTATAACGTATAACGGATAACGTATAACGTATAACGGATAACGCATTACGTATAACGTATAACGTATAACGTATAACGGATGACGTAACACGTATAAAGTATAACGTATAACGTATAACGTATAACGTATAACGTATAGCGTATAACGTATAACGTATAACGTATAACGTATAACGTATAACGTATAACGTATAACGTATAACGTATAACGTATAACGTATAACGTCTAACGTATAACGTATAACGTATACCGTGTAACGTATGACGTATAACGTATAACGTATAACGTATAACGTATAACGTATAACGTATAACGTATAACGTATAACGTGTAACGTATAACGTATAACGTATAACGGATAACGTATAACGTATAACGGATAACGCATTACGTATAACGTATAACGTATAACGTATAACGGATGACGTAACACGTATAACGTATAACGTATACCGCATAACGTATAACGTATAACGTATAACGTATAACGTATAGCGTATAACGTATAACGTATAACGTATAACGTATAACGTATAACGTATAACGTATAACGTATAACGTATAACGTATAACGTATAACGTATAACGTATAACGTATAACGTATAACGTATACCGTATAACTTATAACGTATAACGTATAACGTATAACGTATAACGTATAACGTTTAACGTATAACGTATAACGTGTAACGTATAACGTATAACGTATAACGGATAACGTATAACGTATAACGGATAACGCATTACGTATAACGTTTAACGTACAACGTATAACGGATGACGTAACAGGTATAACGTATAACGTATACCGCATAACGTATAACGTATAACGTATAACGTATAACGGATGACGTAACACGTATAACGTATAACGTATACCGCATAACGTATAACGTATAACGTATAACGTATAACGTATAGCGTATAACGTATAACGTATAACGTATAACGTATAACGTATAACGTATAAAGTATAACGTATAACGTATAACGTATAACGTATAACGTATAACCTATAACGTATAACGTATAACGTATAACGTATAACGTATAACGTATAACGTATAACGTATAACGTATAACGTATAACGTATAACGTATAACGTATAACGTATAACGTATAACGTATAACGTATAACGTATAACGTATAACGTATAACGTATAACGTATAACGTATAACGTATAACGTATACCGTATAACTTATAACGTATAACGTATAACGTATAACGTATAACGTATAACGTATAACGTATAACGTATAACGTGTAACGTATAACGTATAACGTATAACGGATAACGTATAACGTATAACGGATAACGCATTGCGTATAACGTATAACGTATAACGTATAACGGATGACGTAACACGTATAACGTATAACGTATACCGCATAACGTATAACGTATAACGTATAACGTATAACGTATAACGTATAACGTATAACGTATAACGTATAACGTATAACGTGTAACGTATAACGTATAACGTATAACGTATAACGTATAACGTATAACGTATAACGTATAACGGATAACGTATAACGTATAACGGATAACGCATTACGTATAACGTATAACGTATAACGTATAACGGATGACGTAACACGTATAAAGTATAACGTATAACGTATAACGTATAACGTATAACGTATAGCGTATAACGTATAACGTATAACGTATAACGTATAACGTATAACGTATAACGTATAACGTATAACGTATAACGTATAACGTATAACGTATAACGTCTAACGTATAACGTATAACGTATACCGTGTAACGTATGACGTATAACGTATAACGTATAACGTATAACGTATAACGTATAACGTATAACGTATAACGTATAACGTGTAACGTATAACGTATAACGTATAACGGATAACGTATAACGTATAACGGATAACGCATTACGTATAACGTATAACGTATAACGTATAACGGATGACGTAACACGTATAACGTATAACGTATACCGCATAACGTATAACGTATAACGTATAACGTATAACGTATAGCGTATAACGTATAACGTATAACGTATAACGTATAACGTATAACGTATAACGTATAACGTATAACGTATAACGTATAACGTATAACGTATAACGTATAACGTATAACGTATAACGTATAACGTATAACGTATACCGTATAACTTATAACGTATAACGTATAACGTATAACGTATAACGTATAACGTATAACGTATAACGTATAACGTGCAACGTATAACGTATAACGTATAACGGATAACGTATAACGTATAACGGATAACGCATTACGTATAACGTTTAACGTACAACGTATAACGGATGACGAAACAGGTATAACGTATAACGTATACCGCATAACGTATAACGTATAACGTATAACGTATAACGTATAACGTATAACGTATAGCGTATAACGTATAACGTATAACGTATAACGTATAACGTGTAACGTATAACGTATAACGTATAACGGATAACGTATAACGTATAACGGATAACGCATTACGTATAACGTATAACGTATAACGTATAACGGATGACGTAACACGTATAACGTATAACGTATACCGCATAACGTATAACGTATAACGTATAACGTATAACGTATAGGGTATAACGCATAACGTATAACGTATAACGTATAACGTAAAACGTATAACGTATAACGTATAACGTATAACGCATAACGTATAACGTATAACGTATAACGTATAACGTATAACGTATAACGTATAACGTATAACGTTTAACGTATAACGTATAACGTATAACGTATAACGTACAACGTATAACGTACAACGTAGAACGTAGAACGTATAACGTATAACGTATAACGGATAACGCATTACGTATAACGTTTAACGTACAACGTATAACGGATGACGAAACAGGTATAACGTATAACGTATACCGCATAACGTATAACGTATAACGTATAACGTATAACGTATAACGTATAACGTATAGCGTATAACGTATAACGTATAACGTATAACGTATAACGTGTAACGTATAACGTATAACGTATAACGTACAACGTATAACGTATAACGTATAACGTTTAACGTATAACGTATAACGTATAACGTATAACGTATAACGTATAACGTATAACGTATAACGTATAACGTATAACGTATAACGTATAACGTATAACGTATAACGTATAACGTATAACGTGTAACGTATAACGTGTAACGTATAACGGATAACGTATAACGTATAACGTATAACGTATAACGTATAACGTATAACGTTTAACGTATAACGTATAACGTATAACGTATAACGTTTAACGTATAACGTATAACGTATAACGTATAACGTACAACGTATAACGTACAACGTAGAACGTAGAACGTATAACGTATAACGTATAACGTATAACGTATAACGTATAACGTATAACGTATAACGTATAACGTATAACGTATAACGTATAACGTATAACGTATAACGTATAACGTATAACGTATAACGTATAACGTATAACGTATAACGTATAACGTATAACGTATAACGGATAACGTATAACGTATAACGGATAACGCATTACGTATAACGTATAACGTATAACGTATAACGGATGACGTAACACGTATAAAGTATAACGTATAACGTATAACGTGTAACGTATAACGTATAACGTATAACGTACAACGTATAACGTATAACGTATAACGTTTAACGTATAACGTATAACGTATAACGTATAACGTATAACGTATAACGTATAACGTATAACGTATAACGTATAACGTATAACGTATAACGTATAACGTATAACGTATAACGTATAACGTGTAACGTATAACGTGTAACGTATAACGGATAACGTATAACGTATAACGTATAACGTATAACGTATAACGTATAACGTTTAACGTATAACGTATAACGTATAACGTATAACGTTTAACGTATAACGTATAACGTATAACGTATAACGTACAACGTATAACGTACAACGTAGAACGTAGAACGTATAACGTATAACGTATAACGTATAACGTATAACGTATAACGTATAACGTATAACGTATAACGTATAACGTATAACGTATAACGTATAACGTATAACGTATAACGTATAACGTATAACGTATAACGTATAACGTATAACGTATAACGTATAACGTATAACGGATAACGTATAACGTATAACGGATAACGCATTACGTATAACGTATAACGTATAACGTATAACGGATGACGTAACACGTATAAAGTATAACGTATAACGTATAACGTATAACGTATAACGTATAGCGTATAACGTATAACGTATAACGTATAACGTATAACGTATAACGTATAACGTATAACGTATAACGTATAACGTATAACGTATAACGTATAACGTATAACGTCTAACGTATAACGTATAACGTATACCGTGTAACGTATGACGTATAACGTATAACGTATAACGTATAACGTATAACGTATAACGTATAACGTATAACGTGTAACGTATAACGTATAACGTATAACGGATAACGTATAACGTATAACGGATAACGCATTACGTATAACGTATAACGTATAACGTATAACGGATGACGTAACACGTATAACGTATAACGTATACCGCATAACGCATAACGTATAACGTATAACGTATAACGTATAGCGTATAACGTATAACGTATAACGTATAACGTATAACGTATAACGTATAACGTATAACGTATAACGTATAACGTATAACGTATAACGTATAACGTATAACGTATAACGTATAACGTATAACGTATAACGTATACCGTATAACTTATAACGTATAACGTATAACGTATAACGTATAACGTATAACGTATAACGTATAACGTATAACGTGTAACGTATAACGTATAACGTATAACGGATAACGTATAACGTATAACGGATAACGCATTACGTATAACGTTTAACGTACAACGTATAACGGATGACGTAACAGGTATAACGTATAACGTATACCGCATAACGTATAACGTATAACGTATAACGTATAACGTATAACGTATAACGTATAGCGTATAACGTATAACGTATAACGTATAACGTATAACGTGTAACGTATAACGTATAACGTATAACGGATAACGTATAACGTATAACGGATAACGCATTACGTATAACGTATAACGTATAACGTATAACGGATGACGTAACACGTATAACGTATAACGTATACCGCATAACGTATAACGTATAACGTATAACGTATAACGTATAGGGTATAACGCATAACGTATAACGTATAACGTATAACGTAAAACGTATAACGTATAACGTATAACGTATAACGCATAACGTATAACGTATAACGTATAACGTATAACGTATAACGTATAACGTATAACGTATAACGTATAACGTATAAAGTATAACGTATAACGTATAACGTATAACGTATAACGTATAACCTATAACGTATAACGTATAACGTATAACGTATAACGTATAACGTATAACGTAAAACGTATAACGTATAACGTATAACGTATAACGTATAACGTATAACGTATAACGTATAACGGATAACGCATTACGTATAACGTATAACGTATAACGTATAACGGATGACGTAACACGTATAACGTATAACGTATACCGCATAACGTATAACGTATAACGTATAACGTATAACGTATAGGGTATAACGCATAACGTATAACGTATAACGTATAACGTATAACGTATAACGCATAACGTATAACGTATAAAGTATAACGTATAACGTATAACGTATAACGTATAACGTATAACCTATAACGTATAACGTATAACGTATAACGTATAACGTACAACGTATAACGTATAACGTATAACGTATAACGTATAACGTTTAACGTATAACGTATAACGTATAACGTATAACGTATAACGTATAACGTATAACGTATAACGTATAACGTATAACGTATAACGTATAACGTATAACGTATAACGTATAACGTATAATGTATAACGTATAACGTGTAACGTATAACGGATGACGTAACACGTATAACGTATAACGTATACCGCATAACGTATAACGTATAACGTATAACGTATAACGTATAGGGTATAACGCATAACGTATAACGTATAACGTATAACGTAAAACGTATAACGTATAACGTATAACGTATAACGCATAACGTATAACGTATAAAGTATAACGTATAACGTATAACGTATAACGTATAACGTATAACCTATAACGTATAACGTATAACGTATAACGTATAACGTACAACGTATAACGTATAACGTATAACGTATAACGTATAACGTTTAACGTATAACGTATAACGTATAACGTATAACGTATAACGTATAACGTATAACGTATAACGTATAACGTATAACGTATAACGTATAACGTATAACGTATAACGTATAACGTATAACGTATAACGTATAACGTATAACGTGTAACGTATAACGTATAACGTATAACGGATAACGTATAACGTATAACGTATAACGTATAACGTATAACGTATAACGTATAACGTATAACGTTTAACGTATAACGTATAACGTATAACGTATAACGTTTAACGTATAACGTATAACGTATAACGTGTAACGTATAACGTATAACGTATAACGGATAACGTATAACGTATAACGTATAACGTATAACGTATAACGTATAACGTTTAACGTATAACGTATAACGTATAACGTATAACGGATAACGTATAACGTATAACGGATAACGCATTACGTATAACGTTTAACGTACAACGTATAACGGATGACGTAACAGGTATAACGTATAACGTATACCGCATAACGTATAACGTATAACGTATAACGTATAACGTATAACTTATAACGTATAGCGTATAACGTATAACGTATAACGTATAACGTATAACGTATAACGTATAACGTATAACGTATAACGGATAACGTATAACGTATAACGGATAGCGCATTACGTATAACGTATAACGTATAACGTATAACGGATGACGTAACACGTATAACGTATAACGTATACCGCATAACGTATAACGTATAACGTATAACGTATAACGTATAGGGTATAACGCATAACGTATAACGTATAACGTATAACGTAAAACGTATAACGTATAACGTATAACGTATAACGCATAACGTATAACGTATAACGTATAACGTATAACGTATAACGTATAACGTATAACGTATAACGTATAACGTATAAAGTATAACGTATAACGTATAACGTATAACGTATAACGTATAACCTATAACGTATAACGTATAACGTATAACGTATAACGTATAACGTATAACGTAAAACGTATAACGTATAACGTATAACGTATAACGTATAACGTATAACGTATAACGTATAACGGATAACGCATTACGTATAACGTATAACGTATAACGTATAGCGGATGACGTAACACGTATAACGTATAACGTATACCGCATAACGTATAACGTATAACGTATAACGTATAACGTATAGGGTATAACGCATAACGTATAACGTATAACGTATAACGTATAACGTATAACGCATAACGTATAACGTATAAAGTATAACGTATAACGTATAACGTATAACGTATAACGTATAACCTATAACGTATAACGTAAAACGTATAACGTATAACGTACAACGTATAACGTATAACGTATAAAGTATAACGTATAACGTTTAACGTATAACGTATAACGTATAACGTATAACGTATAACGTATAACGTATAACGTATAACGTATAACGTATAACGTATAACGTATAACGTATAACGTATAACGTATAACGTATAACGTATAACGTATAACGTGTAACGTATAACGGATGACGTAACACGTATAACGTATAACGTATACCGCATAACGTATAACGTATAACGTATAACGTATAACGTATAGGGTATAACGCATAACGTATAACGTATAACGTATAACGTAAAACGTATAACGTATAACGTATAACGTATAACGCATAACGTATAACGTATAAAGTATAACGTATAACGTATAACGTATAACGTATAACGTATAACCTATAACGTATAACGTATAACGTATAACGTATAACGTACAACGTATAACGTATAACGTATAACGTATAACGTATAACGTTTAACGTATAACGTATAACGTATAACGTATAACGTATAACGTATAACGTATAACGTATAACGTATAACGTATAACGTATAACGTATAACGTATAACGTATAACGTATAACGTATAACGTATAACGTGTAACGTATAACGTATAACGTATAACGGATAACGTATAACGTATAACGTATAACGTATAACGTATAACGTATAACGTATAACGTTTAACGTATAACGTATAACGTATAACGTATAACGTTTAACGTATAACGTATAACGTATAACGTATAACGTACAACGTATAACGTATAACGTATAACGTATAACGTATAACGTATAACGTATAACGTATAACGTATAACGTGTAACGTATAACGTGTAACGTATAACGGATAACGTATAACGTATAACGTATAACGTATAACGTATAACGTATAACGTTTAACGTATAACGTATAACGTATAACGTATAACGTTTAACGTATAACGTATAACGTATAACGTATAACGTACAACGTATAACGTACAACGTAGAACGTAGAACGTAGAACGTATAACGTATAACGTATAACGTATAACGTATAACGTATAACGTATAACGTATAACGTATAACGTATAACGTATAACGTATAACGTATAACGTATAACGTATAACGTATAACGTATAACGTATAACGTATAACGTATAACGTATAACGTATAACGTATAACGTATAACGTATAACGGATAACGTATAACGTATAACGGATAACGCATTACGTATAACGTATAACGTATAACGTATAACGGATGACGTAACACGTATAAAGTATAACGTATAACGTATAACGTATAACGTATAACGTATAGCGTATAACGTATAACGTATAACGTATAACGTATAACGTATAACGTATAACGTATAACGTATAACGTATAACGTATAACGTATAACGTATAACGTATAACGTCTAACGTATAACGTATAACGTATACCGTGTAACGTATGACGTATAACGTATAACGTATAACGTATAACGTATAACGTATAACGTATAACGTATAACGTGTAACGTATAACGTATAACGTATAACGGATAACGTATAACGTATAACGGATAACGCATTACGTATAACGTATAACGTATAACGTATAACGGATGACGTAACACGTATAACGTATAACGTATACCGCATAACGCATAACGTATAACGTATAACGTATAACGTATAGCGTATAACGTATAACGTATAACGTATAACGTATAACGTATAACGTATAACGTATAACGTATAACGTATAACGTATAACGTATAACGTATAACGTATAACGTATAACGTATAACGTATAACGTATAACGTATAACGTATACCGTATAACTTATAACGTATAACGTATAACGTATAACGTATAACGTATAACGTATAACGTATAACGTATAACGTGTAACGTATAACGTATAACGTATAACGGATAACGTATAACGTATAACGGATAACGCATTACGTATAACGTTTAACGTACAACGCATAACGGATGACGTAACAGGTATAACGTATAACGTATACCGCATAACGTATAACGTATAACGTATAACGTATAACGTATAACGTATAACGTATAACGTATAGCGTATAACGTATAACGTATAACGTATAACGTATAACGTGTAACGTATAACGTATAACGTATAACGGATAACGTATAACGTATAACGGATAACGCATTACGTATAACGTATAACGTATAACGTATAACGGATGACGTAACACGTATAACGTATAACGTATACCGCATAACGTATAACGTATAACGTATAACGTATAACGTATAGGGTATAACGCATAACGTATAACGTATAACGTATAACGTAAAACGTATAACGTATAACGTATAACGTATAACGCATAACGTATATCGTATAACGTATAACGTATAACGTATAACGTATAACGTATAACGTATAACGTATAACGTATAAAGTATAACGTATAACGTATAACGTATAACGTATAACGTATAACCTATAACGTATAACGTATAACGTATAACGTATAACGTATAACGTATAACGTAAAACGTATAACGTATAACGTATAACGTATAACGTATAACGTATAACGTATAACGTATAACGGATAACGCATTACGTATAACGTATAACGTATAACGTATAACGGATGACGTAACACGTATAACGTATAACGTATACCGCATAACGTATAACGTATAACGTATAACGTATAACGTATAGGGTATAACGCATAACGTATAACGTATAACGTATAACGTATAACGTATAACGCATAACGTATAACGTATAAAGTATAACGTATAACGTATAACGTATAACGTATAACGTATAACCTATAACGTATAACGTATAACGTATAACGTATAACGTACAACGTATAACGTATAACGTATAACGTATAACGTATAACGTTTAACGTATAACGTATAACGTATAACGTATAACGTATAACGTATAACGTATAACGTATAACGTATAACGTATAACGTATAACGTATAACGTATAACGTATAACGTATAACGTATAACGTATAACGTGTAACGTATAACGGATGACGTAACACGTATAACGTATAACGTATACCGCATAACGTATAACGTATAACGTATAACGTATAACGTATAGGGTATAACGCATAACGTATAACGTATAACGTATAACGTATAACGTATAACGTATAACGTGTAACGTATAACGTATAACGTATAACGGATAACGTATAACGTATAACGTATAACGTATAACGTATAACGTATAACGTATAACGTATAACGTTTAACGTATAACGTATAACGTATAACGTATAACGTTTAACGTATAACGTATAACGTATAACGTGTAACGTATAACGTATAACGTATAACGGATAACGTATAACGTATAACGTATAACGTATAACGTATAACGTATAACGTTTAACGTATAACGTATAACGTATAACGTATAACGGATAACGTGTAACGTATAACGGATAACGCATTACGTATAACGTTTAACGTACAACGTATAACGGATGACGTAACAGGTATAACGTATAACGTATACCGCATAACGTATAACGTATAACGTATAACGTATAACGTATAACGTATAACGTATAGCGTATAACGTATAACGTATAACGTATAACGTATAACGTGTAACGTATAACGTATAACGTATAACGGATAACGTATAACGTATAACGGATAGCGCATTACGTATAACGTATAACGTATAACGTATAACGGATGACGTAACACGTATAACGTATAACGTATACCGCATAACGTATAACGTATAACGTATAACGTATAACGTATAGGGTATAACGCATAACGTATAACGTATAACGTATAACGTAAAACGTATAACGTATAACGTATAACGTATAACGCATAACGTATAACGTATAACGTATAACGTATAACGTATAACGTATAACGTATAACGTATAACGTATAACGTATAAAGTATAACGTATAACGTATAACGTATAACGTATAACGTATAACCTATAACGTATAACGTATAACGTATAACGTATAACGTATAACGTATAACGTAAAACGTATAACGTATAACGTATAACGTATAACGTATAACGTATAACGTATAACGTATAACGGATAACGCATTACGTATAACGTATAACGTATAACGTATAACGGATGACGTAACACGTATAACGTATAACGTATACCGCATAACGTATAACGTATAACGTATAACGTATAACGTATAGGGTATAACGCATAACGTATAACGTATAACGTATAACGTATAACGTATAACGCATAACGTATAACGTATAAAGTATAACGTATAACGTATAACGTATAACGTATAACGTATAACGTATAACCTATAACGTATAACGTATAACGTATAACGTATAACGTACAACGTATAACGTATAACGTATAAAGTATAACGTATAACGTTTAACGTATAACGTATAACGTATAACGTATAACGTATAACGTATAACGTATAACGTATAACGTATAACGTATAACGTATAACGTATAACGTATAACGTATAACGTATAACGTATAACGTATAACGTGTAACGTATAACGGATGACGTAACACGTATAACGTATAACGTATACCGCATAACGTATAACGTATAACGTATAACGTATAACGTATAGGGTATAACGCATAACGTATAACGTATAACGTATAACGTAAAACGTATAACGTATAACGTATAACGTATAACGCATAACGTATAACGTATAAAGTATAACGTATAACGTATAACGTATAACGTATAACGTATAACCTATAACGTATAACGTATAACGTATAACGTATAACGTACAACGTATAACGTATAACGTATAACGTATAACGTATAACGTTTAACGTATAACGTATAACGTATAACGTATAACGTATAACGTATAACGTATAACGTATAACGTATAACGTATAACGTATAACGTATAACGTATAACGTATAACGTATAACGTATAACGTATAACGTGTAACGTATAACGTATAACGTATAACGGATAACGTATAACGTATAACGTATAACGTATAACGTATAACGTATAACGTATAACGTTTAACGTATAACGTATAACGTATAACGTATAACGTTTAACGTATAACGTATAACGTATAACGTATAACGTACAACGTATAACGTATAACGTAGAACGTAGAACGTATAACGTATGACGTATAACGTATAACGTATAACGTATAACGTATAACGTATAACGTATAACGTATAACGTATAACGTATGACGTATAACGTATAACGTATAACGTATAACGTATAACGTATAACGTATAACGTATAACGTATAACGTATAACGGATAACGTATAACGTATAACGGATAACGCATTACGTATAACGTATAACGTATAACGTATAACGGATGACGTAACACGTATAAAGTATAACGTATAACGTATAACGTATAACGTATAACGTATAGCGTATAACGTATAACGTATAACGTATAACGTATAACGTATAACGTATAACGTATAACGTATAACGTATAACGTATAACGTATAACGTATAACGTATAACGTCTAACGTATAACGTATAACGTATACCGTGTAACGTATGACGTATAACGTATAACGTATAACGTATAACGTATAACGTATAACGTATAACGTATAACGTGTAACGTATAACGTATAACGTATAACGGATAACGTATAACGTATAACGGATAACGCATTACGTATAACGTATAACGTATAACGTATAACGGATGACGTAACACGTATAACGTATAACGTATACCGCATAACGTATAACGTATAACGTATAACGTATAACGTATAGCGTATAACGTATAACGTATAACGTATAACGTATAACGTATAACGTATAACGTATAACGTATAACGTATAACGTATAACGTATAACGTATAACGTATAACGTATAACGTATAACGTATAACGTATAACGTATAACGTATACCGTATAACTTATAACGTATAACGTATAACGTATAACGTATAACGTATAACGTATAACGTATAACGTATAACGTGTAACGTATAACGTATAACGTATAACGGATAACGTATAACGTATAACGGATAACGCATTACGTATAACGTTTAACGTACAACGTATAACGGATGACGTAACAGGTATAACGTATAACGTATACCGCATAACGTATAACGTATAACGTATAACGTATTACGTATAACGTATAACGTATAGCGTATAACGTATAACGTATAACGTATAACGTATAACGTGTAACGTATAACGTATAACGTATAACGGATAACGTATAACGTATAACGGATAACGCATTACGTATAACGTATAACGTATAACGTATAACGGATGACGTAACACGTATAACGTATAACGTATACCGCATAACGTATAACGTATAACGTATAACGTATAACGTATAGGGTATAACGCATAACGTATAACGTATAACGTATAACGTATAACGTATAACGTATAACGTATAACGTAAAACGTATAACGTATAACGTATAACGTATAACGTATAACGTATTACGTATAACGTATAACGGATAACGCATTACGTATAACGTATAACGTATAACGTATAACGGATGACGTAACACGTATAACGTATAACGTATACCGCATAACGTATAACGTATAACGTATAACGTATAACGTATAACGGATAACGTATAACGTATAACGGATAACGCATTACGTATAACGTATAACGTATAACGTATAACGGATGACGTAACACGTATAAAGTATAACGTATAACGTATAACGTATAACGTATAACGTATAGCGTATAACGTATAACGTATAACGTATAACGTATAACGTATAACGTATAACGTATAACGTATAACGTATAACGTATAACGTATAACGTATAACGTATAACGTCTAACGTATAACGTATAACGTATACCGTGTAACGTATGACGTATAACGTATAACGTATAACGTATAACGTATAACGTATAACGTATAACGTATAACGTGTAACGTATAACGTATAACGTATAACGGATAACGTATAACGTATAACGGATAACGCATTACGTATAACGTATAACGTATAACGTATAACGGATGACGTAACACGTATAACGTATAACGTATACCGCATAACGTATAACGTATAACGTATAACGTATAACGTATAGCGTATAACGTATAACGTATAACGTATAACGTATAACGTATAACGTATAACGTATAACGTATAACGTATAACGTATAACGTATAACGTATAACGTATAACGTATAACGTATAACGTATAACGTATAACGTATAACGTATACCGTATAACTTATAACGTATAACGTATAACGTATAACGTATAACGTATAACGTATAACGTATAACGTATAACGTGTAACGTATAACGTATAACGTATAACGGATAACGTATAACGTATAACGGATAACGCATTACGTATAACGTTTAACGTACAACGTATAACGGATGACGTAACAGGTATAACGTATAACGTATACCGCATAACGTATAACGTATAACGTATAACGTATAACGTATAACGTATAACGTATAGCGTATAACGTATAACGTATAACGTATAACGTATAACGTGTAACGTATAACGTATAACGTATAACGGATAACGTATAACGTATAACGGATAACGCATTACGTATAACGTATAACGTATAACGTATAACGGATGACGTAACACGTATAACGTATAACGTATACCGCATAACGTATAACGTATAACGTATAACGTATAACGTATAGGGTATAACGCATAACGTATAACGTATAACGTATAACGTAAAACGTATAACGTATAACGTATAACGTATAACGCATAACGTATAACGTATAACGTATAACGTATAACGTATAACGTATAACGTATAACGTATAACGTATAAAGTATAACGTATAACGTATAACGTATAACGTATAACGTATAACCTATAACGTATAACGTATAACGTATAACGTATAACGTATAACGTATAACGTATAACGTAAAACGTATAACGTATAACGTATAACGTATAACGTATAACGTATTACGTATAACGTATAACGGATAACGCATTACGTATAACGTATAACGTATAACGTATAACGGATGACGTAACACGTATAACGTATAACGTATACCGCATAACGTATAACGTATAACGTATAACGTATAACGTATAACGTATAGGGTATAACGCATAACGTATAACGTATAACGTATAACGTAAAACGTATAACGTATAACGTATAACGTATAACGCATAACGTATAACGTATAACGTATAACGTATAACGTATAACGTATAACGTGTAACGTATAACGTATAACGTATAACGGATAACGTATAACGTATAACGGATAACGCATTACGTATAACGTATAACGTATAACGTATAACGGATGACGTAACACGTATAACGTATAACATATACCGCATAACGTATAACGTATAACGTATAACGTATAACGTATAGCGTATAACGTATAACGTATAACGTATAACGTATAACGTATAACGTGTAACGTATAACGTATAACGTATAACGTATAACGTATAACGTATAACGTATACCGTATAACGTATAACGTATAACGTATAACGTATAACGTATAACGTATAACGTATAACGTATAACGTATAACGTATAGCGTATAACGTATAACGTATAACGTATAACGTATAACGTATAACGTATAACGTATAACGTATAACGTATAACGTATAACGTATAACGTATAACGTATAACGTATAACGTATAACGTATAACGTATAACGTATAACGTTTAACGTATAACGTATAACGTATAACGTATAACGTTTAACGTATAACGTATAACGTATAACGTATAACGTACAACGTATAACGTATAACGTATAACGTAGAACGTATAACGTATAACGTATAACGTATAACGTATATCGTATAACGTATAACGTATAACGTATAACGTATAACGTATAACGTATAACGTATAACGTATAACGTATAACGTATAACGTATAACGTATAACGTATAACGTATAACGTATAACGTATAACGTATAACGTATAACGTATAACGTATAACGTATAACGTATAACATATAACGTATAACGTATACCGTATAACGTATAACGTATAACGTATAACGTATAACGTATAACGTATAACGTATAATGTATAACGTGTAACGTATAACGTATAACGTATAACGGATAACGTATAACGTATAACGGATAACGCTTTTACGTATAACGTATAACGTATAACGTATAACGGATGACGTAACACGTATAACGTATAACGTATACCGCATAACGTATAACGTATAACGTATAACGTATAACGTATAGCGTATAACGTATAACGTATAACGTATAACGTATAACGTATAACGTATAACGTGTAACGTATAACGTATAACGTATAACGTATAACGTATAACGTATAACGTATAACATATAACGTATACCGTATAACGTATAACGTATAACGTATAACGTATAACGTATAACGTATGACGTATAACGTATAACGTATAACGTGTAACGTATAACGTATAACGTATAATGGATAACGTATAACGTATAACGGATAACGCATTACGTATAACGTTTGACGTATAACGTATAACGGATGACGTAACACGTATAACGTATAACGTATACCGCATAACGTATATCGTATAACGTATAACGTATAACGTATAACGTATAACGTATAGCGTATAACGTATAACGTATAACGTATAACGTATAACGTATAACGTATAACGTATAACGTATAACGTAAAACGTATAACGTATAACGTGTAACGTATAACGCATAACGTATAACGTAAAACGTATAACGTATAACGGATAACGTATAACGTATAACGGATAACGCATTGCGTATAACGTATAACGTTTAACGTATAACGGATGACGTAACACGTATAACGTATAACGTATAACGTGTAACGTATAACGTGTAACGTATAACGTATAACGTATAACGTATAACGTATAACGTATAACGTATAATGTATAACGTATAACGTATAACGTATAACGTATAACGTATAACGTATAACGTATAACTTATAACGTATAACGTATAACGTATAACGTGTAACGTATAACGTGTAACGTATAACGTATAACGTATAACGGATAACGTATAACGTATAACGGATAACGCATTGCGTATAACGTATAACGTATAACGTATAACGGATGACGTAACACGTATAACGTATAACGTATAACGTGTAACGTATAACGTGTAACGTATATCGTATAACGTATAACGTATAACGTATAACGTATAACGTATAACGTATAACGTATAACGTATAACGTAAAACGTATAACGTATAACGTATAACGTATAACGCATAACGTATAACGTAAAACGTATAACGTATAACGTATAACGTATAACGTATAACGTATAACGTATAACGGATGACGTAACACGTATAACGTATAACGTATACCGCATAACGTATAACGTATAACGTATAACGTATAAGGTAACACGTATAACGTATAACGCAAAACCTATAACGTAAAACGTATAACGCATAACGTATAACGTATAACGTATAACGTATAACTTATAACGTATAACGTATAACGTATAACGTATAACGTATAACGTATAACGTATAACGTATAACGGATAACGCATTGCGTATAACGTATAACGTATAACGTATAACGGATGACGTAACACGTATAACGTATAACGTATACCGCATAACGTATAACGTATAACGTATAACGTATAACGTATAACGTATAACGTTTAACGTATAACGTATAACGTATAACGTATAACGTATAACGTTTAACGTATAACGTATAACGTATAACGTATAACGTATAACGTATAACGTATAACGTATAACGTATAAAGCATAACATATAACGTAAAACGTATAACGTAAAACGTATAACGTATAAGGTATAACGTATAACGCATAACGTATAACATATAACGCATAACGTATAACGTATAACGTATAACGTATAACGTATAACGTATAACGTATAACGTATAACGTATAACGTATAACGTATAACGTATAACGTATAACGTATAACGTATAACGTATAACGTATAACGTATAACGTGTAACGTATAACGTATAACGTATAACGTATAACGTATAAAGTATAACGTATAACGTATAACGTATAACGTATAACGTATAACGTGTAACGTATAACGTATAACGTATAACGGATAACGTATAACGTATAACGTATAACGTATAACGTATAACGTATAACGTATAACGTTTAACGTATAACGTATAACGTATAACGTATAACGTTTAACGTATAACGTATAACGTATAACGTGTAACGTATAACGTATAACGTATAACGTATAACGTATAACGTATAACGTATAACGTGTAACGTATAACGTATAACGTATAACGGATAACGTATAACGTATAACGGATAACGCATTACGTATAACGTATAACGTATAACGTATAACGGATGACGTAACACGTATAACGTATAACGTATACCGCATAACGTATAACGTATAACGTATAACGTATAACGTATAGGGTATAACGCATAACGTATAACGTATAACGTATAACGTAAAACGTATAACGTATAACGTATAACGTATAACGCATAACGTATAACGTATAGAGTATAACGTATAACGTATAACGTATAACGTATAACGTATAACCTATAACGTATAACGTATAACGTATAACGTATAACGTACAACGTATAACGTATAACGTATAACGTATAACGTATAACGTTTAACGTATAACGTATAACGTATAACGTATAACGTATAACGTATAACGTATAACGTATAACGTATAACGTATAACGTATAACGTATAACGTATAACGTATAACGTATAACGTATAACGTATAACGTGTAACGTATAACGTATAACGTATAACGGATAACGTATAACGTATAACGTATAACGTATAACGTATAACGTATAACGTATAACGTTTAACGTATAACGTATAACGTATAACGTATAACGTTTAACGTATAACGTATAACGTATAACGTGTAACGTATAACGTATAACGTATAACGGATAACGTATAACGTATAACGTATAACGTATAACGTATAACGTATAACGTTTAACGTATAACGTATAACGTATAACGTATAACGTTTAACGTATAACGTATAACGTATAACGTATAACGTACAACGTATAACGTACAACGTATAACGTAGAACGTATAACGTATAACGTATAACGTATAACGTATAACGTATAACGTATAACGTATAACGTATAACGTATAACGTATAACGTATAACGTATAACGTATAACGTATAACGTATAACGTATAACGTATAACGTATAACGTATAACGTATAACGTATAACGTATAACGGATAACGTATAACGTATAACGGATAACGCATTACGTATAACGTATAACGTATAACGTATAACGGATGACGTAACACGTATAAAGTATAACGTATAACGTATAACGTATAACGTATAACGTATAGCGTATAACGTATAACGTATAACGTATAACGTATAACGTATAACGTATAACGTATAACGTATAACGTATAACGTATAACGTATAACGTATAACGTATAACGTATAACGTATAACGTATAACGTATAACGTATAGCGTATAACGTATAACGTATAACGTATAACCTATAACGTATAACGTATAACGTATAACGTATAACGTATAACGTATAACGTATAACGTAAAACGTATAACGTATAACGTATAACGTATAACGTATAACGTATTACGTATAACGTATAACGGATAACGCATTACGTATAACGTATAACGTATAACGTATAACGGATGACGTAACACGTATAACGTATAACGTATACCGCATAACGTATAACGTATAACGTATAACGTATAACGTATAGGGTATAACGCATAACGTATAACGTATAACGTATAACGTAAAACGTATAACGTATAACGTATAACGTATAACGCATAACGTATAACGTATAACGTATAACGTATAACGTATAACGTATAACATATAACGTATACCGTATAACGTATAACGTATAACGTATAACGTATAACGTATAACGTATGACGTATAACGTATAACGTATAACGTGTAACGTATAACGTATAACGTATAATGGATAACGTATAACGTATAACGGATAACGCATTACGTATAACGTTTGACGTATAACGTATAACGGATGACGTAACACGTATAACGTATAACGTATACCGCATAACGTATATCGTATAACGTATAACGTATAACGTATAACGTATAACGTATAGCGTATAACGTATAACGTATAACGTATAACGTATAACGTATAACGTATAACGTATAACGTATAACGTAAAACGTATAACGTATAACGTGTAACGTATAACGCATAACGTATAACGTAAAACGTATAACGTATAACGGATAACGTATAACGTATAACGGATAACGCATTGCGTATAACGTATAACGTTTAACGTATAACGGATGACGTAACACGTATAACGTATAACGTATAACGTGTAACGTATAACGTGTAACGTATAACGTATAACGTATAACGTATAACGTATAACGTATAACGTATAATGTATAACGTATAACGTATAACGTATAACGTATAACGTATAACGTATAACGTATAACTTATAACGTATAACGTATAACGTATAACGTGTAACGTATAACGTGTAACGTATAACGTATAACGTATAACGGATAACGTATAACGTATAACGGATAACGCATTGCGTATAACGTATAACGTATAACGTATAACGGATGACGTAACACGTATAACGTATAACGTATAACGTGTAACGTATAACGTGTAACGTATATCGTATAACGTATAACGTATAACGTATAACGTATAACGTATAACGTATAACGTATAACGTATAACGTAAAACGTATAACGTATAACGTATAACGTATAACGCATAACGTATAACGTAAAACGTATAACGTATAACGTATAACGTATAACGTATAACGTATAACGTATAACGGATGACGTAACACGTATAACGTATAACGTATACCGCATAACGTATAACGTATAACGTATAACGTATAAGGTAACACGTATAACGTATAACGCAAAACCTATAACGTAAAACGTATAACGCATAACGTATAACGTATAACGTATAACGTATAACTTATAACGTATAACGTATAACGTATAACGTATAACGTATAACGTATAACGTATAACGTATAACGTATAACGGATAACGCATTGCGTATAACGTATAACGTATAACGTATAACGGATGACGTAACACGTATAACGTATAACGTATACCGCATAACGTATAACGTATAACGTATAACGTATAACGTATAACGTATAACGTTTAACGTATAACGTATAACGTATAACGTATAACGTATAACGTTTAACGTATAACGTATAACGTATAACGTATAACGTATAACGTATAACGTATAACGTATAACGTATAACGTATAAAGCATAACATATAACGTAAAACGTATAACGTAAAACGTATAACGTATAAGGTATAACGTATAACGCATAACGTATAACATATAACGCATAACGTATAACGTATAACGTATAACGTATAACGTATAACGTATAACGTATAACGTATAACGTATAACGTATAACGTATAACGTATAACGTATAACGTATAACGTATAACGTATAACGTATAACGTATAACGTGTAACGTATAACGTATAACGTATAACGTATAACGTATAAAGTATAACGTATAACGTATAACGTATAACGTATAACGTATAACGTGTAACGTATAACGTATAACGTATAACGGATAACGTATAACGTATAACGTATAACGTATAACGTATAACGTATAACGTATAACGTTTAACGTATAACGTATAACGTATAACGTATAACGTTTAACGTATAACGTATAACGTATAACGTGTAACGTATAACGTATAACGTATAACGTATAACGTATAACGTATAACGTATAACGTGTAACGTATAACGTATAACGTATAACGGATAACGTATAACGTATAACGGATAACGCATTACGTATAACGTATAACGTATAACGTATAACGGATGACGTAACACGTATAACGTATAACGTATACCGCATAACGTATAACGTATAACGTATAACGTATAACGTATAGGGTATAACGCATAACGTATAACGTATAACGTATAACGTAAAACGTATAACGTATAACGTATAACGTATAACGCATAACGTATAACGTATAAAGTATAACGTATAACGTATAACGTATAACGTATAACGTATAACCTATAACGTATAACGTATAACGTATAACGTATAACGTACAACGTATAACGTATAACGTATAACGTATAACGTATAACGTTTAACGTATAACGTATAACGTATAACGTATAACGTATAACGTATAACGTATAACGTATAACGTATAACGTATAACGTATAACGTATAACGTATAACGTATAACGTATAACGTATAACGTATAACGTGTAACGTATAACGTATAACGTATAACGGATAACGTATAACGTATAACGTATAACGTATAACGTATAACGTATAACGTATAACGTTTAACGTATAACGTATAACGTATAACGTATAACGTTTAACGTATAACGTATAACGTATAACGTGTAACGTATAACGTATAACGTATAACGGATAACGTATAACGTATAACGTATAACGTATAACGTATAACGTATAACGTTTAACGTATAACGTATAACGTATAACGTATAACGTTTAACGTATAACGTATAACGTATAACGTATAACGTACAACGTATAACGTACAACGTATAACGTAGAACGTATAACGTATAACGTATAACGTATAACGTATAACGTATAACGTATAACGTATAACGTATAACGTATAACGTATAACGTATAACGTATAACGTATAACGTATAACGTATAACGTATAACGTATAACGTATAACGTATAACGTATAACGTATAACGTATAACGGATAACGTATAACGTATAACGGATAACGCATTACGTATAACGTATAACGTATAACGTATAACGGATGACGTAACACGTATAAAGTATAACGTATAACGTATAACGTATAACGTATAACGTATAGCGTATAACGTATAACGTATAACGTATAACGTATAACGTATAACGTATAACGTATAACGTATAACGTATAACGTATAACGTATAACGTATAACGTATAACGTATAACGTATAACGTATAACGTATAACGTATAGCGTATAACGTATAACGTATAACGTATAACCTATAACGTATAACGTATAACGTATAACGTATAACGTATAACGTATAACGTATAACGTAAAACGTATAACGTATAACGTATAACGTATAACGTATAACGTATTACGTATAACGTATAACGGATAACGCATTACGTATAACGTATAACGTATAACGTATAACGGATGACGTAACACGTATAACGTATAACGTATACCGCATAACGTATAACGTATAACGTATAACGTATAACGTATAGGGTATAACGCATAACGTATAACGTATAACGTATAACGTAAAACGTATAACGTATAACGTATAACGTATAACGCATAACGTATAACGTATAACGTATAACGTATAACGTATAACGTATAACGTGTAACGTATAACGTATAACGTATAACGGATAACGTATAACGTATAACGGATAACGCATTACGTATAACGTATAACGTATAACGTATAACGTATAACGTATGACGTATAACGTATAACGTATAACGTGTAACGTATAACGTATAACGTATAATGGATAACGTATAACGTATAACGGATAACGCATTACGTATAACGTTTGACGTATAACGTATAACGGATGACGTAACACGTATAACGTATAACGTATACCGCATAACGTATATCGTATAACGTATAACGTATAACGTATAACGTATAACGTATAGCGTATAACGTATAACGTATAACGTATAACGTATAACGTATAACGTATAACGTATAACGTATAACGTAAAACGTATAACGTATAACGTGTAACGTATAACGCATAACGTATAACGTAAAACGTATAACGTATAACGGATAACGTATAACGTATAACGGATAACGCATTGCGTATAACGTATAACGTTTAACGTATAACGGATGACGTAACACGTATAACGTATAACGTATAACGTGTAACGTATAACGTGTAACGTATAACGTATAACGTATAACGTATAACGTATAACGTATAACGTATAATGTATAACGTATAACGTATAACGTATAACGTATAACGTATAACGTATAACGTATAACTTATAACGTATAACGTATAACGTATAACGTGTAACGTATAACGTGTAACGTATAACGTATAACGTATAACGGATAACGTATAACGTATAACGGATAACGCATTGCGTATAACGTATAACGTATAACGTATAACGGATGACGTAACACGTATAACGTATAACGTATAACGTGTAACGTATAACGTGTAACGTATATCGTATAACGTATAACGTATAACGTATAACGTATAACGTATAACGTATAACGTATAACGTAAAACGTATAACGTATAACGTATAACGTATAACGCATAACGTATAACGTAAAACGTATAACGTATAACGTATAACGTATAACGTATAACGTATAACGTATAACGGATGACGTAACACGTATAACGTATAACGTATACCGCATAACGTATAACGTATAACGTATAACGTATAAGGTAACACGTATAACGTATAACGCAAAACCTATAACGTAAAACGTATAACGCATAACGTATAACGTATAACGTATAACGTATAACTTATAACGTATAACGTATAACGTATAACGTATAACGTATAACGTATAACGTATAACGTATAACGGATAACGCATTGCGTATAACGTATAACGTATAACGTATAACGGATGACGTAACACGTATAACGTATAACGTATACCGCATAACGTATAACGTATAACGTATAACGTATAACGTATAACGTATAACGTTTAACGTATAACGTATAACGTATAACGTATAACGTATAACGTTTAACGTATAACGTATAACGTATAACGTATAACGTATAACGTATACCGCATAACGTATAACGTATAACGTATAACGTATAACGTATAGGGTATAACGCATAACGTATAACGTATAACGTATAACGTAAAACGTATAACGTATAACGTATAACGTATAACGCATAACGTATAACGTATAAAGTATAACGTATAACGTATAACGTATAACGTATAACGTATAACCTATAACGTATAACGTATAACGTATAACGTATAACGTACAACGTATAACGTATAACGTATAACGTATAACGTATAACGTTTAACGTATAACGTATAACGCATAACGTATAACGTATAACGTATAACGTATAACGTATAACGTATAACGTATAACGTATAACGTATAACGTATAACGTATAACGTATAACGTATAACGTATAACGTGTAACGTATAACGTATAACGTATAACGGATAACGTATAACGTATAACGTATAACGTATAACGTATAACGTATAACGTATAACGTATAACGTATAACGTATAACGTATAACGTATAACGTATAACGTATAACGTATAACGTATAACGTATAACGTATAACGTATAACGTATAACGTATAACGTATAACGTATAACGTATAACGTATAACGTATAACGTATAACGTATAACGTATAACGTCTAACGTATAACGTATAACGTATACCGTGTAACGTATGACGTATAACGTATAACGTATAACGTATAACGTATAACGTATAACGTATAACGTATAACGTGTAACGTATAACGTATAACGTATAACGGATAACGTATAACGTATAACGGATAACGCATTACGTATAACGTATAACGTATAACGTATAACGGATGACGTAACACGTATAACGTATAACGTATACCGCATAACGTATAACGTATAACGTATAACGTATAACGTATAACGTATAACGTATAACGTATAACGTATAACGTATAACGTATAACGTATAACGTATAACGTATACCGTATAACTTATAACGTATAACGTATAACGTATAACGTATAACGTATAACGTATAACGTATAACGTATAACGTGTAACGTATAACGTATAACGTATAACGGATAACGTATAACGTATAACGGATAACGCATTACGTATAACGTTTAACGTACAACGTATAACGGATGACGTAACAGGTATAACGTATAACGTATACCGCATAACGTATAACGTATAACGTATAACGTATAACGTATAACGTATAACGTATAGCGTATAACGTATAACGTATAACGTATAACGTATAACGTGTAACGTATAACGTATAACGTATAACGGATAACGTATAACGTATAACGGATAACGCATTACGTATAACGTATAACGTATAACGTATAATGGATGACGTAACACGTATAACGTATAACGTATACCGCATAACGTATAACGTATAACGTATAACGTATAACGTATAGGGTATAACGCATAACGTATAACGTATAACGTATAACGTAAAACGTATAACGTATAACGTATAACGTATAACGCATAACGTATAACGTATAACGTATAACGTATAACGTATAACGTATAACGTATAACGTATAACGTATAAAGTATAACGTATAACGTATAACGTATAACGTATAACGTATAACCTATAACGTATAACGTATAACGTATAACGTATAACGTATAACGTATAACGTAAAACGTATAACGTATAACGTATAACGTATAACGTATAACGTATTACGTATAACGTATAACGGATAACGCATTACGTATAACGTATAACGTATAACGTATAACGGATGACGTAACACGTATAACGTATAACGTATACCGCATAACGTATAACGTATAACGTATAACGTATAACGTATAGGGTATAACGCATAACGTATAACGTATAACGTATAACGTAAAACGTATAACGTATAACGTATAACGTATAACGCATAACGTATAACGTATAACGTATAACGTATAACGTATAACGTATAACGTGTAACGTATAACGTATAACGTATAACGGATAACGTATAACGTATAACGGATAACGCATTACGTATAACGTATAACGTATAACGTATAACGGATGACGTAACACGTATAACGTATAACGTATACCGCATAACGTATAACGTATAACGTATAACGTATAACGTATAGCGTATAACGTATAACGTATAACGTATAACGTATAACGTATAACGTGTAACGTATAACGTATAACGTATAACGTATAACGTATAACGTATAACGTATAACGTATAACGTATAACGTATAACGTATAACGTTTAACGTATAACGTATAACGTATAACGTATAACGTTTAACGTATAACGTATAACGTATAACGTATAACGTACAACGTATAACGTATAACGTATAACGTATAACGTAGAACGTATAACGTATAACGTATAACGTATATCGTATAACGTATAACGTATAACGTATAACATATAACGTATAACGTATAACGTATACCGTATAACGTATAACGTATAACGTATAACGTATAACGTATAACGTATAACGTATAATGTATAACGTGTAACGTATAACGTATAACGTATAACGGATAACGTATAACGTATAACGGATAACGCTTTTACGTATAACGTATAACGTATAACGTATAACGGATGACGTAACACGTATAACGTATAACGTATACCGCATAACGTATAACGTATAACGTATAACGTATAACGTATACCGCATAACGTATATCGTATAACGTATAACGTATAACGTATAACGTATAACGTATAGCGTATAACGTATAACGTATAACGTATAACGTATAACGTATAACGTATAACGTATAACGTAAAACGTATAACGTATAACGTGTAACGTATAACGCATAACGTATAACGTAAAACGTATAACGTATAACGGATAACGTATAACGTATAACGGATAACGCATTGCGTATAACGTATAACGTTTAACGTATAACGGATGACGTAACACGTATAACGTATAACGTATAACGTATAACGTGTAACGTATAACGTGTAACGTATAACGTATAACGTATAACGTATAACGTATAACGTATAACGTATAATGTATAACGTATAACGTATAACGTATAACGTATAACGTATAACGTATAACGTATAACTTATAACGTATAACGTATAACGTATAACGTGTAACGTATAACGTGTAACGTATAACGTATAACGTATAACGGATAACGTATAACGTATAACGGATAACGCATTGCGTATAACGTATAACGTATAACGTATAACGGATGACGTAACACGTATAACGTATAACGTATAACGTGTAACGTATAACGTGTAACGTATATCGTATAACGTATAACGTATAACGTATAACGTATAACGTATAACGTATAACGTAAAACGTATAACGTATAACGTATAACGTATAACGCATAACGTATAACGTAAAACGTATAACGTATAACGTATAACGTATAACGTATAACGTATAACGTATAACGGATGACGTAACACGTATAACGTATAACGTATACCGCATAACGTATAACGTATAACGTATAACGTATAAGGTAACACGTATAACGTATAACGCAAAACCTATAACGTAAAACGTATAACGTATAACGTATAACGTATAACGTATAACGTATAACTTATAACGTATAACGTATAACGTATAACGTATAACGTATAACGTATAACGTATAACGTATAACGGATAACGCATTGCGTATAACGTATAACGTATAACGTATAACGGATGACGTAACACGTATAACGTATAACGTATACCGCATAACGTATAACGTATAACGTATAACGTATAACGTATAACGTATAACGTTTAACGTATAACGTATAACGTATAACGTATAACGTATAACGTTTAACGTATAACGTATAACGTATAACGTATAACGTATAACGTATAACGTATAACGTATAACGTATAAAGCATAACATATAACGTAAAACGTATAACGTATAAGGTATAACGTATAACGCATAACGTATAACATATAACGCATAACGTATAACGTATAACGTATAACGTATAACGTATAACGTATAACGTATAACGTATAACGTATGACGTATAACGTATAACGTATAACGTATAACGTATAACGTATAACGTATAACGTATAACGTATAACGTGTAACGTATAACGTATAACGTATAACGTATAACGTATAACGTGTAACGTATAACGTATAACGTATAACGGATAACGTATAACGTATAACGGATAACGTATAACGTATAACGTATAACGTATAACGTATAACGTATAACGTATAACGTATAACGTATAACGTATAACGTATAACGTATAACTTATAACGTATAACGTATAACGTATAACGTATAACGTATAACGTATAACGTATAACGTATAACGTATAACGTATAACGTATAACGTATAACGTATAACGTATAACGTATAACGTATAACGTATAACGTATAACGTATAACCTATAACGTATAACGTATAACGTATAACGTTTAACGTATAACGTATAACGTATAACGTATAACGTATAACGTATAACGTATAACGTATAACGTATAACGCATAACGTATAACGTAAAACGTATAACGTATAACGTATAACGCATAACGTATAACGTATTACGTATAACGTATAACGTATAACGTATAACGTGTAACGTATAACGTATAACGTATAATGGATAACGTATAACGTATAACGGATAACGCATTACGTATAACGTTTAACGTATAACGTATAACATATAACGTATACCGTATAACGTATAACGTATAACGTATAACGTATAACGTATAACGTATAACGTATGACGTATAACGTATAACGTATAACGTGTAACGTATAACGTATAACGTATAATGGATAACGTATAACGTATAACGGATAACGCATTACGTATAACGTTTAACGTATAACGTATAACGGATGACGTAACACGTATAACGTATAACGTATACCGCATAACGTATATCGTATAACGTATAACGTATAACGTATAACGTATAACGTATAGCGTATAACGTATAACGTATAACGTATAACGTATAACGTATAACGTATAACGTATAACGTAAAACGTATAACGTATAACGTGTAACGTATAACGCATAACGTATAACGTAAAACGTATAACGTATAACGGATAACGTATAACGTATAACGGATAACGCATTGCGTATAACGTATAACGTATAACGTATAACGGATGACGTAACACGTATAACGTATAACGTATAACGTGTAACGTATAACGTGTAACGTATAACGTATAACGTATAACGTATAACGTATAACGTATAACGTATAATGTATAACGTATAACGTATAACGTATAACGTATAACGTATAACGTATAACGTATAACTTATAACGTATAACGTATAACGTATAACGTGTAACGTATAACGTGTAACGTATAACGTATAACGTATAACGGATAACGTATAACGTATAACGGATAACGCATTGCGTATAACGTATAACGTATAACGTATAACGGATGACGTAACACGTATAACGTATAACGTATAACGTGTAACGTATAACGTGTAACGTATATCGTATAACGTATAACGTATAACGTATAACGTATAACGTATAACGTACAACGTAAAACGTATAACGTATAACGTATAACGTATAACGCATAACGTATAACGTAAAACGTATAACGTATAACGTACAACGTATAACGTATAACGTATAACGTATAACGGATGACGTAACACGTATAACGTATAACGTATACCGCATAACGTATAACGTATAACGTATAACGTATAAGGTAACACGTATAACGTATAACGCAAAACCTATAACGTAAAACGTATAACGTATAACGTATAACGTATAACGTATAACGTATAACGTATAACTTATAACGTATAACGTATAACGTATAACGTATAACGTATAACGTATAACGTATAACGTATAACGGATAACGCATTGCGTATAACGTATAACGTATAACGTATAACGGATGACGTAACACGTATAACGTATAACGTATACCGCATAACGTATAACGTATAACGTATAACGTATAACGTATAACGTATAACGTTTAACGTATAACGTATAACGTATAACGTATAACGTATAACGTTTAACGTATAACGTATAACGTATAACGTATAACGTATAACGTATAACGTATAACGTATAACGTATAACGCATAACATATAACGTAAAACGTATAACGTATAAGGTATAACGTATAACGCATAACGTATAACATATAACGCATAACGTATAACGTATAACGTATAACGTATAACGTATAACGTATAACGTATAACGTATAACGTATAACGTATAACGTATAACGTATAACGTATAACGTATAACGTATAACGTATAACGTATAACGTATAACGTATAACGTATAACGTATAACGTGTAACGTATAACGTATAACGTATAACGTATAACGTATAACGTGTAACGTATAACGTATAACGTATAACGGATAACGTATAACGTATAACGGATAACGTATAACGTATAACGTATAACGTATAACGTATAACGTATAACGTATAACGTATAACTTATAACGTATAACGTATAACGTATAACGTTTAACGTATAACGTATAACGTATAACGTATAACGTTTAACGTATAACGTATAACGTATAACGTATAACGTATAACGTATAACGTATAACGTATAACGTATAACGTATAACGTATAACGTATAACGTATAACGTATAACGTATAACGTGTAACGTATAACGTATAACGTATAATGGATAACGTATAACGTATAACGGATAACGCATTACGTATAACGTTTAACGTATAACGTATAACGGATGATGTAACACGTATAACGTATAACGTATACCGCATAACGTAAATCGTATAACGTATAACGTATAACGTATAACGTATAACGTATAGCGTATAACGTATAACGTATAACGTATAACGTATAACGTATAACGTATAACGTATAACGTAAAACGTATAACGTATAACGTATAACGTATAACGCATAACGTATAACGTAAAACGTATAACGTATAACGGATAACGTATAACGTATAACGGATAACGCATTGCGTATAACGTATAACGTATAACGTATAACGGATGACGTAACACGTATAACGTATAACGTATAACGTGTAACGTATAACGTGTAACGTATAACGTATAACATATAACGTATAACGTATAACGTATAACGTATAACGTATAACGTAAAACGTATAACGTATAACGTATAACGTATAACGCATAACGTATAACGTAAAACGTATAACGTATAACGTATAACGTATAACGTATAACGTATACCGCATAACGTATATCGTATAACGTATAACGTATAACGTATAACGTATAACGTATAGCGTATAACGTATAACGTATAACGTATAACGTATAACGTATAACGTATAACGTATAACGTAAAACGTATAACGTATAACGTGTAACGTATAACGCATAACGTATAACGTAAAACGTATAACGTATAACGGATAACGTATAACGTATAACGGATAACGCATTGCGTATAACGTATAACGTATAACGTATAACGGATGACGTAACACGTATAACGTATAACGTATAACGTGTAACGTATAACGTGTAACGTATAACGTATAACGTATAACGTATAACGCATAACGTATAACGTAAAACGTATAACGTATAACGTATAACGTATAACGTATAACGTATACCGCATAACGTATATCGTATAACGTATAACGTATAACGTATAACTTATAACGTATAACGTATAACGTATAACGTGTAACGTATAACGTGTAACGTATAACGTATAACGTATAACGGATAACGTATAACGTATAACGGATAACGCATTGCGTATAACGTATAACGTATAACGTATAACGGATGACGTAACACGTATAACGTATAACGTATAACGTGTAACGTATAACGTGTAACGTATATCGTATAACGTATAACGTATAACGTATAACGTATAACGTATAACGTATAACGTAAAACGTATAACGTATAACGTATAACGTATAACGCATAACGTATAACGTAAAACGTATAACGTATAACGTATAACGTATAACGTATAACGTATAACGTATAACGGATGACGTAACACGTATAACGTATAACGTATACCGCATAACGTATAACGTATAACGTATAACGTATAAGGTAACACGTATAACGTATAACGCAAAACCTATAACGTAAAACGTATAACGTATAACGTATAACGTATAACGTATAACGTATAACGTATAACTTATAACGTATAACGTATAACGTATAACGTATAACGTATAACGTATAACGTATAACGTATAACGGATAACGCATTGCGTATAACGTATAACGTATAACGTATAACGGATGACGTAACACGTATAACGTATAACGTATACCGCATAACGTATAACGTATAACGTATAACGTATAACGTATAACGTATAACGTATAACGTATAACGGATGACGTAACACGTATAACGTATAACGTATAACGTGTAACGTATAACGTGTAACGTATATCGTATAACGTATAACGTATAACGTATAACATATAACGTATACCGTATAACGTATAACGTATAACGTATAACGTATAACGTATAACGTATAACGTATAACGTATAACGTATAACGTATAACGTATAACGTAAAACGTATAACGTATAACGTATAACGTATAACGGATATCGCATTACGTATAACGTATAACGTATAACGTATAACGGATGACGTAACACGTATAACGTATAACGTGTAACGTATAACGTATAACGTATAACGTATAACGGATAACGCATTACGTATAACGTATAACGTGTAACGTATAACGTGTAACGTATAACGTATAACGTATAACGGATAACGTATAACGTATAACGGATAACGCATTGCGTATAACGTATAACGTATAACGTATAACGGATGACGTAACACGTATAACGTATAACGTATACCGCATAACGTATAACGTATAACGTATAACGTATAACGTTTAACGTATAACGTATAACGTATAACGTATAACGTATAACGTATAACGTATAACGTATAACGTATAACGTATAACGTATAACGTATAACGTATAACGTATAACGTATAACGTATAACGTATAACGTATAACATATAACGTATACCTTATAACGTATAACGTATAACGTATAACGTATAACGTATAACGTATAACGTATAACGTATAACGTATAACGTATAACGTATAACGTATAACGTGTAACGTATAACGTATAACGTATAACGTATAACGGATAACGCATTACGTATAACGTATAACGTATAACGTATAACGGATGACGTAACACGTATAACGTATAACGTATACCGCATAACGTATAACGTAAAACGTATAACGTATAACGTATACCGCATAACGTATAACGTATAACGTATAACGTATAACGTATAGCGTATAACGTATAACGTATAACGTATAACGTATAACGTATAACGTATAACGTGTAACGTATAACGTATAACGTATAACGTATAACGTATAACGTATAACGTATAACATATAACGTATACCGTATAACGTATAACGTATAACGTATAACGTATAACGTATAACGTATAACGTATAACGTATAACGTATAACGTATAACGTGTAACGTATAACGTATAACGTATAGTGGAAAACGTATAACGTATAACGGATAACGCATTACGTATAACGTTTAACGTATAACGTATAACGGATGACGTAACACGTATAACGTATAACGTATACCGCATAACGTATATCGTATAACGTATAACGTATAACGTATAACGTATAACGTATAGCGTATAACGTATAACGTATAACGTATAACGTATAACGTATAACGTATAACGTATAACGTAAAACGTATAACGTATAACGTATAACGTATAACGCATAACGTATAACGTAAAACGTATAACGTATAACGGATAACGTATAACGTATAACGGATAACGCATTGCGTATAACGTATAACGTATAACGTATAACGGATGACGTAACACGTATAACGTATAACGTATAACGTGTAACGTATAACGTGTAACGTATAACGTATAACGTATAACGTATAACGTATAACGTATAACGTATAACGTATAACGTAAAACGTATAACGTATAACGTATAACGTATAACGCATAACGTATAACGTAAAACGTATAACGTATAACGTATAACGTATAACGTATAACGTATACCGCATAACGTATATCGTATAACGTATAACGTATAACGTATAACGTATAACGTATAGCGTATAACGTATAACGTATAACGTATAACGTATAACGTATAACGTATAACGTATAACGTATAACGTAAAACGTATAACGTATAACGTGTAACGTATAACGCATAACGTATAACGTAAAACGTATAACGTATAACGGATAACGTATAACGTATAACGGATAACGCATTGCGTATAACGTATAACGTATAACGTATAACGGATGACGTAACACGTATAACGTATAACGTATAACGTGTAACGTATAACGTGTAACGTATAACGTATAACGTATAACGTATAACGTATAACGTATAACGTATAACGTATAATGTATAACGTATAACGTATAACGTATAACGTATAACGTATAACGTTAACGTATAACTTATAACGTATAACGTATAACGTATAACGTATAACGTGTAACGTATAACGTGTAACGTATAACGTATAACGTATAACGGATAACGTATAATGTATAACGGATAACGCATTGCGTATAACGTATAACGTATAACGTATAACGGATGACGTAACACGTATAACGTATAACGTATAACGTGTAACGTATAACGTGTAACGTATAACGTATAACGTATAACGTATAACGTATAACGTATAACGTATAACGTATAACGTATAACGTAAAACGTATAACGTATAACGTATAACGTATAACGCATAACGTATAACGTAAAACGTATAACGTATAACGTATAACGTATAACGTATAACGTATAACGTATAACGGATGACGTAACACGTATAACGTGTAACGTATACCGCATAACGTATAACGTATAACGTATAACGTATAAGGTAACACGTATAACGTATAACGCAAAACCTATAACGTAAAACGTATAACGTATAACGTATAACGTATAACGTATAACGTATAACTTATAACGTATAACGTATAACGTATAACGTATAACGTATAACGTATAACGTATAACGTATAACGTATAACGGATAACGCATTGCGTATAACGTATAACGTATAACGTATAACGGATGACGTAACACGTATAACGTATAACGTATACCGCATAACGTATAACGTATAACGTATAACGTATAACGTATAACGTATAACGTTTAACGTATAACGTATAACGTATAACGTATAACGTATAACGTTTAACGTATAACGTATAACGTATAACGTATAACGTATAACGTATAACGTATAACGTATAACGCATAACATATTACGTAAAACGTATAACGTATAAGGTATAACGTATAACGCATAACGTATAACATATAACGCATAACGTATAACGTATAACGTATAACGTATAACGTATAACGTATAACGTATAACGTATAAGGTATAACGTATAACGTATAACGTATAACGTATAACGTATAACGTATAACGTTTAACGTATAACGTATAATGTATAACGTATAACGTATAACGTATAACGTATAACGTATAACGTATAACGTATAACGTATAACGTATAACGTATAACATATAACGTATAACGTATAACGTATAACGTATAACGTATAACGTATAACGTATAACGTATAACGTATAACGTATAACGTGTAACGTATAACGTGTAACGTATAACGGATAACGTATAACGTATAACGGATAACGTATAACGTATAACGTATAACGTATAACGTATAACGTATAACGTATAACGTATAACGTATAACGTATAACGTATAACGTATAACGTATAACGTATAACGTATAACGTATAACGTATAACGTATAACGTATAACGTATAACGTAAAACGTATAACGTATAACGTATAACGTATAACGCATAACGTATAACGTAAAACGTATAACGTATAACGGATAACGTATAACGTATAACGGATAACGTATAACGTATAACGTATAACGTATAACGTATAACGTATAACGTATAACGTATAACGTATAACGTATAACGTATAACGTATAACGTATAACGTATAACGTATAACGTATAACGTATAACGTATAACGGATAACGTATAACGTATAACGGATAACGCATTGCGTATAACGTATAACGTATAACGTATAACGGATGACGTAACACGTATAACGTATAACGTATAACGTGTAACGTATAACGTGTAACGTATAACGTATAACGTATAACGTATAACGTATAACGTATAACGTATAACGTATAACGTAAAACGTATAACGTATAACGTATAACGTATAACGCATAACGTATAACGTAAAACGTATAACGTATAACGTATAACGTATAACGTATAACGTATACCGCATAACGTATATCGTATAACGTATAACGTATAACGTATAACGTATAACGTATAGCGTATAACGTATAACGTATAACGTATAACGTATAACGTATAACGTATAACGTATAACGTAAAACGTATAACGTATAACGTGTAACGTATAACGCATAACGTATAACGTAAAACGTATAACGTATAACGGATAACGTATAACGTATAACGGATAACGCATTGCGTATAACGTATAACGTATAACGTATAACGGATGACGTAACACGTATAACGTATAACGTATAACGTGTAACGTATAACGTGTAACGTATAACGTATAACGTATAACGTATAACGTATAACGTATAACGTATAATGTATAACGTATAACGTATAACGTATAACGTATAACGTATAACGTATAACGTATAACTTATAACGTATAACGTATAACGTATAACGTGTAACGTATAACGTGTAACGTATAACGTATAACGTATAACGGATAACGTATAACGTATAACGGATAACGCATTGCGTATAACGTATAACGTATAACGTATAACGGATGACGTAACACGTATAACGTATAACGTATAACGTGTAACGTATAACGTGTAACGTATAACGTATAACGTATAACGTATAACGTATAACGTATAACGTATAACGTATAACGTAAAACGTATAACGTATAACGCATAACGTATAACGTAAAACGTATAACGTATAACGTATAACGTATAACGTATAACGGATGACGTAACACGTATAACGTGTAACGTATACCGCATAACGTATAACGTATAACGTATAACGTATAAGGTAACACGTATAACGTATAAGGTAACACGTATAACGTATAACGCAAAACCTATAACGTAAAACGTATAACGTATAACGTATAACGTATAACGTATAACGTATAACTTATAACGTATAACGTATAACGTATAACGTATAACGTATAACGTATAACGTATAACGTATAACGGATAACGCATTGCGTATAACGTATAACGTATAACGTATAACGGATGACGTAACACGTATAACGTATAACGTATACCGCATAACGTATAACGTATAACGTATAACGTATAACGTATAACGTATAACGTATAACGTTTAACGTATAACGTATAACGTATAACGTATAACGTATAACGTTTAACGTATAACGTATAACGTATAACGTATAACGTATAACGTATAACGTATAACGTATAACGTATAACGCATAACATATTACGTAAAACGTATAACGTATAAGGTATAACGTATAACGCATAACGTATAACATATAACGCATAACGTATAACGTATAACGTATAACGTATAACGTATAACGTATAACGTATAACGTATAAGGTATAACGTATAACGTATAACGTATAACGTATAACGTATAACGTATAACGTTTAACGTATAACGTATAATGTATAACGTATAACGTATAACGTATAACGTATAACGTATAACGTATAACGTATAACGTATAACGTATAACGTATAACGTATAACGTATAACGTATAACGTATAACGTATAACGTATAACGTGTAACGTATAACGTGTAACGTATAACGTATAACGTATAACGTGTAACGTATAACGTGTAACGTATAACGGATAACGTATAACGTATAACGGATAACGTATAACGTATAACGTATAACGTATAACGTATATCGTATAACGTATAACGTATAACGTATAACGTATAACGTATAACGTATAACGTATAACGTATAACGTATAACGTATAACGTATAACGTATAACGTATAACGTAAAACGTATAACGTATAACGTATAACGTATAACGCATAACGTATAACGTAAAACGTATAACGTATAACGGATAACGTATAACGTATAACGGATAACGTATAACGTATAACGTATAACGTATAACGTATAACGTATAACGTATAACGTATAACGTATAACGTATAACGTATAACGTATAACGTATAACGTATAACGTATAACGTATAACGTATAACGTATAACGTATAACGTATAACGTATAACGTATAACGTATAACGTATAACGTGTAACGTATAACGTATAACGTATAATGGATAACGTATAACGTATAACGGATAACGCATTACGTATAACGTTTAACGTATAACGTATAACGGATGACGTAACACGTATAACGTATAACGTATACCGCATAACGTATATCGTATAACGTATAACGTATAACGTATAACGTATAACGTATAGCGTATAACGTATAACGTATAACGTATAACGTATAACGTATAACGTATAACGTATAACGTAAAACGTATAACGTATAACGTATAACGTATAACGCATAACGTATAACGTAAAACGTATAACGTATAACGGATAACGTATAACGTATAACGGATAACGTATAACGTATAACGTATAACGTATAACGTATAACGTATAACGTATAACGTATAACGTATAACGTATAACGTATAACGTATAACGTATAACGTATAACGTATAACGTATAACGTATAACGTATAACGTATAACGTATAACGTATAACGTATAACGTATAACATATAACGTATACCGTATAACGTATAACGTATAACGTATAACGTATAACGTATAACGTATAACGTATAACGTATAACGTATAACGTATAACGTGTAACGTATAACGTATAACGTATAACGTATAACGGATAACGCATTACGTATAACGTATAACGTATAACGTATAACGGATGACGTAACACGTATAACGTATAACGTATACCGCATAACGTATAACGTATAACGTATAACGTATAACGTATAGCGTATAACGTATAACGTATAACGTATAACGTATAACGTATAACGTATAACGTGTAACGTATAACGTATAACGTATGACGTATAACGTATAACGTATAACGTATAACGTATAACATATAACGTATACCGTATAACGTATAACGTATAACGTATAACGTATAACGTATAACGTATAACGTATAACGTATAACGTACAACGTATAACGTATAACGTATAACGTATAACGTATAACGTATAACGTATAACGTATAACGTATAACGTGTAACGTATAACGTATAACGTATAATGGATAACGTATAACGTATAACGGATAACGCATTACGTATAACGTATAACGTATAACGTATAACGTATAACGTATAACGTATAACGTATAACGTATAACGTATAACGTATAACATATAACGTATACCGTATAACGTATAACGTATAACGTATAACGTATAACGTATAACGTATAACGTATAACGTATAACGTATAACGTATAACGTATAACGTATAACGTGTAACGTATAACGTATAACGTATAACGTATAACGGATAACGCATTACGTATAACGTATAACGTATAACGTATAACGGATGACGTAACACGTATAACGTATAACGTATACCGCATAACGTATAACGTATAACGTATAACGTATAACGTATAGCGTATAACGTATAACGTATAACGTATAACGTATAACGTATAACGTGTAACGTATAACGTATAACGTATAACGTATAACGTATAACGTATAACGTATAACATATAACGTATACCGTATAACGTATAACGTATAACGTATAACGTATAACGTATAACGTATAACGTATAACGTATAACGTATAACGTATAACGTGTAACGTATAACGTATAACGTATAATGGATAACGTATAACGTATAACGGATAACGCATTACGTATAACGTTTAACGTATAACGTATAACGGATGACGTAACACGTATAACGTATAACGTATACCGCATAACGTAAATCGTATAACGTATAACGTATAACGTATAACGTATAACGTATAGCGTATAACGTATAACGTATAACGTATAACGTATAACGTATAACGTATAACGTATAACGTAAAACGTATAACGTATAACGTATAACGTATAACGCATAACGTATAACGTAAAACGTATAACGTATAACGGATAACGTATAACGTATAACGGATAACGCATTGCGTATAACGTATAACGTATAACGTATAACGGATGACGTAACACGTATAACGTATAACGTATAACGTGTAACGTATAACGTGTAACGTATAACGTATAACGTATAACGTATAACGTATAACGTATAACGTATAACGTATAACGTAAAACGTATAACGTATAACGTATAACGTATAACGCATAACGTATAACGTAAAACGTATAACGTATAACGTATAACGTATAACGTATAACGTATACCGCATAACGTATATCGTATAACGTATAACGTATAACGTATAACGTATAACGTATAGCGTATAACGTATAACGTATAACGTATAACGTATAACGTATAACGTATAACGTATAACGTAAAACGTATAACGTATAACGTGTAACGTATAACGCATAACGTATAACGTAAAACGTATAACGTATAACGGATAACGTATAACGTATAACGGATAACGCATTGCGTATAACGTATAACGTATAACGTATAACGGATGACGTAACACGTATAACGTATAACGTATAACGTGTAACGTATAACGTGTAACGTATAACGTATAACGTATAACGTATAACGTATAACGTATAACGTATAATGTATAACGTATAACGTATAACGTATAACGTATAACGTATAACGTATAACGTATAACTTATAACGTATAACGTATAACGTATAACGTGTAACGTATAACGTGTAACGTATAACGTATAACGTATAACGGATAACGTATAACGTATAACGGATAACGCATTGCGTATAACGTATAACGTATAACGTATAACGGATGACGTAACACGTATAACGTATAACGTATAACGTGTAACGTATAACGTGTAACGTATAACGTATAACGTATAACGTATAACGTATAACGTATAACGTATAACGTATAACGTAAAACGTATAACGCATAACGTATAACGTAAAACGTATAACGTATAACGTATAACGTATAACGTATAACGGATGACGTAACACGTATAACGTGTAACGTATACCGCATAACGTATAACGTATAACGTATAACGTATAAGGTAACACGTATAACGTATAACGCAAAACCTATAACGTAAAACGTATAACGTATAACGTATAACGTATAACGTATAACGTATAACTTATAACGTATAACGTATAACGTATAACGTATAACGTATAACGTATAACGTATAACGTATAACGGATAACGCATTGCGTATAACGTATAACGTATAACGTATAACGGATGACGTAACACGTATAACGTATAACGTATACCGCATAACGTATAACGTATAACGTATAACGTATAACGTATAACGTATAACGTTTAACGTATAACGTATAACGTATAACGTATAACGTATAACGTTTAACGTATAACGTATAACGTATAACGTATAACGTATAACGTATAACGTATAACGTATAACGTATAACGCATAACATATAACGTAAAACGTATAACGTATAAGGTATAACGTATAACGCATAACGTATAACATATAACGCATAACGTATAACGTATAACGTATAACGTATAACGTAAAACGTATAACGTATAACGTATAAGGTATAACGTATAACGTATAACGTATAACGTATAACGTATAACGTATAACGTTTAACGTATAACGTATAACGTATAACGTATAACGTATAACGTATAACATATAACGTATACCGTATAACGTATAACGTATAACGTATAACGTATAACGTATAACGTATAACGTATAACGTATAACGTATAACGTGTAACGTATAACGTATAACGTATAACGTATAACGGTTAACGCATTACGTATAACGTATAACGTATAACGTATAACGGATGACGTAACACGTATAACGTATAACGTATACCGCATAACGTATAACGTATAACGTATAACGTATAACGTATAGCGTATAACGTATAACGTATAACGTATAACGTATAACGTATAACGTATAACGTGTAACGTATAACGTATAACGTATAACGTATAACGTATAACGTATAACGTATAACGTATAACATATAACGTATACCGTATAACGTATAACGTATAACGTATAACGTATAACGTATAACGTATAACGTATAACGTATAACGTATAACGTATAACGTATAACGTATAACGTATAACGTATAACGTATAACGTATAACGTATAACGTATAACGTATAACGTATATCGTATAACGTATAACGTATAACGTGTAACGTATAACGTATAACGTATAATGGATAACGTATAACGTATAACGGATAACGCATTACGTATAACGTATAACGTATAACGTATAACGTATAACGTATAACGTATAACGTATAACGTATAACGTATAACGTATAACGTATAACATATAACGTATACCGTATAACGTATAACGTATAACGTATAACGTATAGCGTATAACGTATAACGTATAACGTATAACGTATAACGTGTAACGTATAACGTATAACGTATAACGTATAACGGATAACGCATTACGTATAACGTATAACGTATAACGTATAACGGATGACGTAACACGTATAACGTATAACGTATACCGCATAACGTATAACGTATAACGTATAACGTATAACGTATAGCGTATAACGTATAACGTATAACGTATAACGTATAACGTATAACGTATAACGTGTAACGTATAACGTATAACGTATAACGTATAACGTATAACGTATAACGTATAACGGATGACGTAACACGTATAACGTATAACGTATAACGTGTAACGTATAACGTGTAACGTATAACGTATATCGTATAACGTATAACGTATAACGTATAACGTATAACGTATAACGTAAAACGTATAACGTATAACGTATAACGTATAACGCATAACGTATAACGTAAAACGTATAACGTATAACGTATAACGTATAACGTATAACGTATACCGCATAACGTATATCGTATAACGTATAACGTATAACGTATAACGTATAACGTATAGCGTATAACGTATAACGTATAACGTATAACGTATAACGTATAACGTATAACGTATAACGTAAAACGTATAACGTATAACGTGTAACGTATAACGCATAACGTATAACGTAAAACGTATAACGTATAACGGATAACGTATAACGTATAACGGATAACGCATTGCGTATAACGTATAACGTATAACGTATAACGGATGACGTAACACGTATAACGTATAACGTATAACGTGTAACGTATAACGTGTAACGTATAACGTATAACGTATAACGTATAACGTATAACGTATAACGTATAATGTATAACGTATAACGTATAACGTATAACGTATAACGTATAACGTATAACGTATAACTTATAACGTATAACGTATAACGTATAACGTATAACGTATAACGTGTAACGTATAACGTATAACGTATAACGGATAACGTATAACGTATAACGGATAACGCATTGCGTATAACGTATAACGTATAACGTATAACGGATTACGTAACACGTATAACGTATAACGTATAACGTGTAACGTATAACGTGTAACGTATAACGTATAACGTATAACGTATAACGTATAACGTATAACGTATAACGTATAACGTATAACGTAAAACGTATAACGTATAACGTATAACGTATAACGCATAACGTATAACGTAAAACGTATAACGAATAACGTATAACGTATAACGTATAACGCATAACATATAACGTAAAACGTATAACGTATAAGGTATAACGTATAACGCATAACGTATAACATATAACGAATAACGTATAACGTATAACGTATAACGTATAACGTATAACGTATAACGTATAACGTATAAGGTATAACGTATAACGTATAACGTATAACGTATAACGTATAACGTATAACGTTTAACGTATAACGTATAACGTATAACGTATAACGTATAACGTATAACGTATAACGTATAACGTATAACGTATAACGTATAACGTATAACGTATAACGTATAACGTATAACGTATAACGTATAACGTATAACGTATAACGTATAACGTATAACGTATAACGTATAACGTGTAACGTATAACGTATAACGTATAACGGATAACGTATAACGTATAACGGATAACGTATAACGTATAACGTATAACGTATAACGTATAACGTATAACGTATAACGTATAACGTATAACGTATAACGTATAACGTATAACGTATAACTTATAACGTATAACGTATAACGTATAACGTTTAACGTATAACGTATAACGTATAACGTATAACGTATAACGTATAACGTTTAACGTATAACGTATAACGTATAACGTATAACGTATAACGTATAACGTATAACGTTTAACGTATAACGTATAACGTATAACGTATAACGTATAACGTATAACGTATAACGTATAACGCATAACGTATAACGTAAAACGTATAACGTATAACGTATAACGCATAACGTATAACGTATAACGTATAACGTATAACGTATAACGTATAACGTGTAACGTATAACGTATAACGTATAATGGATAACGTATAACGTATAACGGATAACGCATTACGTATAACGTTTAACGTATAACGTTTAACGTATAACGTATAACGTATAACGTATAACGTATAACGTTTAACGTATAACGTATAACGTATAACGTATAACGTATAACGTATAACGTATAACGTATAACGCATAACATATAACGTAAAACGTATAACGTATAAGGTATAACGTATAACGCATAACGTATAACATATAACGAATAACGTATAACGTATAACGTATAACGTATAACGTATAACGTATAACGTATAACGTATAAGGTATAACGTATAACGTATAACGTATAACGTATAACGTATAACGTATAACGTTTAACGTATAACGTATAACGTATAACGTATAACGTATAACGTATAACGTATAACGTATAACGTATAACGTATAACGTATAACGTATAACGTATAACGTATAACGTATAACGTATAACGTATAACGTATAACGTATAACGTATAACGTATAACGTATAACGTATAACGTATAACGTGTAACGTATAACGTATAACGTATAACGGATAACGTATAACGTATAACGGATAACGTATAACGTATAACGTATAACGTATAACGTATAACGTATAACGTATAACGTATAACGTATAACGTATAACGTATAACGTATAACGTATAACTTATAACGTATAACGTATAACGTATAACGTTTAACGTATAACGTATAACGTATAACGTATAACGTATAACGTATAACGTTTAACGTATAACGTATAACGTATAACGTATAACGTATAACGTATAACGTATAACGTATAACGTATAACGTATAACGTATAACGTATAACGTATAACGTATAACGTATAACGTATAACGTATAACGTATAACGTATAACGTATAACGTATAACGTATATCGTATAACGTATAACGTTTAACGTATAACGTATAACGTATAACGTATAACGTATAACGTATAACGTATAACGTATAACGTATAACGCATAACGTATAACGTAAAACGTATAACGTATAACGTATAACGCATAACGTATAACGTATAACGTATAACGTATAACGTATAACGTATAACGTGTAACGTATAACGTATAACGTATAATGGATAACGTATAACGTATAACGGATAACGCATTACGTATAACGTTTAACGTATAACGTATAACGTATAACGTATAACGTAGAACGTATAACGTATAACGTATAACGTATAACGTATATCGTATAACGTATAACGTATAACGTATAACGTATAACGTATAACGTATAACTTATAACGTATAACGTATAACGTATAACGTTTAACGTATAACGTATAACGTATAACGTATAACGTATAACGTATAACGTATAACGTATAACGTATAACGCATAACGTATAACGTAAAACGTATAACGTATAACGTATAACGCATAACGTATAACGTATAACGTATAACGTATAACGTATAACGTATAGCGTGTAACGTATAACGTATAACGTATAATGGATAACGTATAACGTATAACGTATAACGTATAACGTATAACGTATAACGTATAACGTAAAACGTATAACGTATAACGTATAACGTATAACGCATAACGTATAACGTAAAACGTATAACGAATAACGTATAACGTATAACGTATAACGTATAACGTATAACGGATGACGTAACACGTATAACGTGTAACGTATACCGCATAACGTATAACGTATAACGTATAACGTATAAGGTAACACGTATAACGTATAACGCAAAACCTATAACGTAAAACGTATAACGTATAACGTATAACGTATAACGTATAACGTATAACTTATAACGTATATCGTATAACGTATAACGTATAACGTATAACGTATAACGTATAACGTATAACGGATAACGCATTGCGTATAACGTATAACGTATAACGTATAACGGATGACGTAACACGTATAACGTATAACGTATACCGCATAACGTATAACGTATAACGTATAACGTATAACGTATAACGTGTAACGTATAACGTATAACGTATAACGTATAACGTATAACGTGTAACGTATAACGTGTAACGTATAACGGATAACGTATAACGTATAACGGATAACGTATAACGTATAACGTATAACGTATAACGTATAACGTATAACGTATAACGTATAACGTATAACGTATAACGTATAACGTATAACGTATAACGTATAACGTATAACGTATAACGTATAACGTATAACGTATAACGTAAAACGTATAACGTATAACGTATAACGTATAACGCATAACGTATAACGTAAAACGTATAACGTATAACGGATAACGTATAACGTATAACGGATAACGTATAACGTATAACGTATAACGTATAACGTATAACGTATAACGTATAACGTATAACGTATAACGTATAACGTATAACGTATAACGTATAACGTATAACGTATAACGTATAACGTATAACGTATAACGTATAACGTATAACGTATAACGTATAACGTATAACGTATAACGTGTAACGCATAACGTATAACGTATAATGGATAACGTATAACGTATAACGGATAACGCACTACGTATAACGTTTAACGTATAACGTATAACGGATGACGTAACACGTATAACGTATAACGTATACCGCATAACGTATATCGTATAACGTATAACGTATAACGTATAACGTATAACGTATAACGTATAGCGTATAACGTATAACGTATAACGTATAACGTATAACGTATAACGTATAACGTATAACGTAAAACGTATAACGTATAACATAACGTATAACGCATAACGTATAACGTAAAACGTATAACGTATAACGGATAACGTATAACGTATAACGGATAACGTATAACGTATAACGTATAACGTATAACGGATAACGCATTACGTATAACGTTTAACGTATAACGTATAACGGATGACGTAACACGTATAACGTATAACGTATACCGCATAACGTAAATCGTATAACGTATAACGTATAACGTATAACGTATAACGTATAGCGTATAACGTATAACGTATAACGTATAACGTATAACGTATAACGTATAACGTATAACGTAAAACGTATAACGTATAACGTATAACGTATAACGCATAACGTATAACGTAAAACGTATAACGTATAACGGATAACGTATAACTTATAACGGATAACGCATTGCGTATAACGTATAACGTATAACGTATAACGGATGACGTAACACGTATAACGTATAACGTATAACGTGTAACGTATAACGTGTAACGTATAACGTATAACGTATAACGTATAACGTATAACGTATAACGTATAACGTATAACGTAAAACGTATAACGTATAACGTATAACGTATAACGCATAACGTATAACGTAAAACGTATAACGTATAACGTATAACGTATAACGTATAACGTATACCGCATAACGTATATCGTATAACGTATAACGTATAACGTATAACGTATAACGTATAGCGTATAACGTATAACGTATAACGTATAACGTATAACGTATAACGTATAACGTATAACGTAAAACGTATAACGTATAACGTGTAACGTATAACGCATAACGTATAACGTAAAACGTATAACGTATAACGGATAACGTATAACGTATAACGGATAACGCATTGCGTATAACGTATAACGTATAACGTATAACGGATGACGTAACACGTATAACGTATAACGTATAACGTGTAACGTATAACGTGTAACGTATAACGTATAACGTATAACGTATAACGTATAACGTATAACGTATAATGTATAACGTATAACGTATAACGTATAACGTATAACGTATAACGTATAACGTATAACTTATAACGTATAACGTATAACGTATAACGTGTAACGTATAACGTGTAACGTATAACGTATAACGTATAACGGATAACGTATAACGTATAACGGATAACGCATTGCGTATAACGTATAACGTATAACGTATAACGGATGACGTAACACGTATAACGTATAACGTATAACGTATCCGGCCTGGGGGGTGGAGCGCCGTGTCCTCACGGCCGTGATTGGGGCGGACCTATCGCTGCCGGGCGTGGTACAGGCCATGCTCGGCAGCGAGACGAAGTGGCGGGCCGTGGCCTCCTTCTGCGAGGAGGTAATCTCGCGGAAGGAGGCCGCGAGCCGCATTCGCGAGAGCGGGAGACCGCGAGCGAGGCCTCGTCCGAGGCCGGGGGCGGGTGGGCCTCCGGAAGGGCTGGGGAGGCCACCCTGAGAGCGGCGGGCGGGGGTGCGTAGCCCTTGAGGCTCGTGCCACCGCCCGTCGTCTGAGGGGTGGGAGGAATAAGGGACGGCGACGCTCTCGAGGGCGGAGAGGCCAGAGCCGCCCTCGGGAGCGTACGAGCCGGGGTGCGGCCGCGCCGACGGCACGGTCCCAGGGCCGTGCCTCCGGCGCGGCTATGGGGGCCGTGGGCGGTCGCGAGTGTGGGACTCGCGGCCGCCCTCGGGCGGCCCCCGGGAGTGGGACGTCGGAGCAGTGTGGCCCTGCTCCGACGTCGGGCGCCAGAGCGCCGAGGAGAAAACAGGGAAGGGAGGGTGAAGTACCCCCTCCCTTCCCTGGAACGGGAGGACACGGGCGCGAGAGCCCTGCACGGGGGAGCACCTGATGTTATGATGTCTTCGGTCCCAGGTGCTCCCCCTGCATAGTGCGAGGATGGCCACCGTGGTGGGTTTTAGTGGGTAGGTCCCGCGCCCGATGGGTTTCCTTCCGGGCGCGGGGAATCCCACACTCCCCCCGCCCCTCCCCAGGCGGCGGGGGGGTCTTTCGAAGATTTCCCCCACGTTAATAAAAAAAAAAAAAAAAAAAATAACGTATAACGTATAACGTATAACATATAACGTATACCGTATAACGTATAACGTATAACGTATAACGTATAACGTATAACGTATAACGTATAACGTATAACGTATAACGTGTAACGTATAACGTATAACGTATAACGTATAACGGATAACGCATTACGTATAACGTATAACGTATAACGTATAACGGATGACGTAACACGTATAACGTATAACGTATACCGCATAACGTATAACGTATAACGTATAACGTATAACGTATAGCGTATAACGTATAACGTATAACGTATAACGTATAACGTATAACGTATAACGTGTAACGTATAACGTATAACGTATAACGTATAACGTATAACGTATAACGTATAACATATAACGTATACCGTATAACGTATAACGTATAACGTATAACGTATAACGTATAACGTATAACGTATAACGTATAACGTATAACGTATAACGTATAACGTATAACGTGTAACGTATAACGTATAACGTATAATGGATAACGTATAACGTATAACGGATAACGCATTACGTATAACGTTTAACGTATAACGTATAACGGATGACGTATAACGTAAAACGTATAACGTATAACGTATAACGTATAACGCATAACGTATAACGTAAAACGTATAACGTATAACGTATAACGTATAACGTATAACGTATAACGTATAACGTATAACGTATAACGTATAACGTATAACGTATAACGTATAACGTATAACGTATAACGTATAACGTATAACGTATAACGTATAACGTATAACGTATAACGTATAACGTATAACGTATAACGTATAACGTGTAACGTATAACGTATAACGTATAACGGATAACGTATAACGTATAACGGATAACGTATAACGTATAACGTATAACGTATAACGTATAACGTATAACGTATAACGTATAACGTATAACGTATAACGTATAACGTATAACGTATAACTTATAACGTATAACGTATAACGTATAACGTTTAACGTATAACGTATAACGTATAACGTATAACGTATAACGTATAACGTTTAACGTATAACGTATAACGTATAACGTATAACGTATAACGTATAACGTATAACGTATAACGTATAACGTATAACGTATAACGTATAACGTATAACGTATAACGTATAACGTATAACGTATAACGTATAACGTATAACGTATAACGTATAACGTATAACGTTTAACGTATAACGTATAACGTATAACGTATAACGTATAACGTATAACGTATAACGTATAACGTATAACGCATAACGTATAACGCATAACGTATAACGTATAACGTATAACGTATAACGTATAACGCATAACGTATAACGTATAACGTATAACGTATAACGTATAACGTATAACGTGTAACGTATAACGTATAACGTATAATGGATAACGTATAACGTATAACGGATAACGCATTACGTATAACGTTTAACGTATAACGCATAACGTATAACGTATAACGTAGAACGTATAACGTATAACGTATAACGTATAACGTATATCGTATAACGTATAACGTATAACGTATAACGTATAACGTATAACGTATAACGTATAACGTATAACGTATAACGTATAACGTATAACGTATAACGTATAACGTATAACGTATAACGTATAACGTATAACGTATAACGTATAACGTATAACGTATAACGTATAACGTATAACGTATAACGTATAACGTATAACGTATAACGTATAACGTATAACGTATAACGTATAACGTATAACGTATACCGTATAACGTATAACGTATAACGTATAACGTATAACGTATAACGTATAACGTATAACGTATAACGTATAACGTGTAACGTATAACGTATAACGTATAACGTATAACGGATAACGCATTACGTATAACGTATAACGTATAACGTATAACGGATGACGTAACACGTATAACGTATAACGTATACCGCATAACGTATAACGTATAACGTATAACGTATAACGTATAGCGTATAACGTATAACGTATAACGTATAACGTATAACGTATAACGTATAACGTGTAACGTATAACGTATAACGTATAACGTATAACGTATAACGTATAACGTATAACATATAACGTATACCGTATAACGTATAACGTATAACGTATAACGTATAACGTATAACGTATAACGTATAACGTATAACGTATAACGTATAACGTATAACGTATAACGTATAACGTATAACGTGTAACGTATAACGTATAACGTATAATGGATAACGTATAACGTATAACGGATAACGCATTACGTATAACGTTTAACGTATAACGTATAACGGATGACGTATAACGTAAAACGTATAACGTATAACGTATAACGTATAACGTATAACGCATAACGTATAACGTAAAACGTATAACGTATAACGGATAACGTATAACGTATAACGGATAACGCATTGCGTATAACGTATAACGTATAACGTATAACGTATAACGTATAACGTATAACGTATAACGTATAACGTAAAACGTATAACGTATAACGTATAACGTATAACGCATAACGTATAACGTAAAACGTATAACGTATAACGGATGACGTAACACGTATAACGTATAACGTATAACGTATACCGCATAACGTATAACGTATAACGTATAACGTATAACGTATAGCGTATAACGTATAACGTATAACGTATAACGTATAACGTGTAACGTATAACGTATAACGTATAACGTATAACGTATAACGTATAACGTATAACGTATAACGTATAACGTGTAACGTATAACGTATAACGTATAATGGATAACGTATAACGTATAACGTATAACGGATAACGTATAACGTATAACGTATAACGTATAACGTATAACGTATAACGTATAACGTATAACGTATAACGTATAACGTATAACGTATAACGTATAACTTATAACGTATAACGTATAACGTATAACGTTTAACGTATAACGTATAACGTATAACGTATAACGTATAACGTATAACGTTTAACGTATAACGTATAACGTATAACGTATAACGTATAACGTATAACGTATAACGTATAACGTATAACGTATAACGTATAACGTATAACGTATAACGTATAACGTATAACGTATAACGTATAACGTATAACGTATAACGTATAACGTTTAACGTATAACGTATAACGTATAACGTATAACGTATAACGTATAACGTATAACGTATAACGTATAACGCATAACGTATAACGTAAAACGTATAACGTATAACGTATAACGCATAACGTATAACGTATAACGTATAACGGATGACGTAACACGTATAACGTATAACGTATAACGTATACCGCATAACGTATAACGTATAACGTATAACGTATAACGTATAACGTATAACGTGTAACGTATAACGTATAACGTATAATGGATAACGTATAACGTATAACGGATAACGCATTACGTATAACGTTTAACGTATAACGTATAACGTATAACGTATAACGTATAACGTATAACGTATAACGTATAACGTATAACGTATAACGTATAACGTATAACGTATAACGTATAACGTATAACGTATAACGTATAACGTATAACGTATAACGTATAACGTATAACGTATAACGTGTAACGTATAACGTATAACGTATAATGGATAACGTATAACGTATAACGGATAACGCATTACGTATAACGTTTAACGTATAACGTATAACGGATGACGTAACACGTATAACGTATAACGTATACCGCATAACGTATATCGTATAACGTATAACGTATAACGTATAACGTATAACGTATAACGTATAGCGTATAACGTATAACGTATAACGTATAACGTATAACGTATAACGTATAACGTATAACGTAAAACGTATAACGTATAACGTATAACGTATAACGCATAACGTATAACGTAAAACGTATAACGTATAACGGATAACGTATAACGTATAACGGATAACGTATAACGTATAACGTATAACGTATAACGTATAACGTATAACGTATAACGTATAACGTATAACGTATGACGTATAACGTATAACGTATAACGTATAACGTATAACGTATAACGTATAACGTATAACGTATAACGTATAACGTATAACGTATAACGTATAACGTATAACGTATAACATATAACGTATACCGTATAACGTATAACGTATAACGTATAACGTATAACGTATAACGTATAACGTATAACGTATAACGTATAACGTATAACGTGTAACGTATAACGTATAACGTATAACGTATAACGGATAACGCATTACGTATAACGTATAACGTATAACGTATAACGGATGACGTAACACGTATAACGTATAACGTATACCGCATAACGTATAACGTATAACGTATAACGTATAACGTATAACGTATAGCGTATAACGTATAACGTATAACGTATAACGTATAACGTATAACGTATAACGTGTAACGTATAACGTATAACGTATGACGTATAACGTATAACGTATAACGTATAACGTATAACATATAACGTATACCGTATAACGTATAACGTATAACGTATAACGTATAACGTATAACGTATAACGTATAACGTATAACGTATAACGTATAACGTATAACGTATAACGTATAACGTATAACGTATAACGTATAACGTATAACGTATAACGTGTAACGTATAACGTATAACGTATAATGGATAACGTATAACGTATAACGGATAACGCATTACGTATAACGTATAACGTATAACGTATAACGTATAACGTATAACGTATAACGTATAACGTATAACGTATAACATATAACGTATACCGTATAACGTATAACGTATAACGTATAACGTATAACGTATAACGTATAACGTATAACGTATAACGTATAACGTATAACGTATAACGTATAACGTGTAACGTATAACGTATAACGTATAACGTATAACGGATAACGCATTACGTATAACGTATAACGTATAACGTATAACGGATGACGTAACACGTATAACGTATAACGTATACCGCATAACGTATAACGTATAACGTATAACGTATAACGTGTAACGTATAACGTATAACGTATAACGTATAACGTATAACGTATAACGTATAACATATAACGTATACCGTATAACGTATAACGTATAACGTATAACGTATAACGTATAACGTATAACGTATAACGTATAACGTATAACGTATAACGTATAACGTATAACGTATAACGTATAACGTATAACGTATAACGTATAACGTATAACGTATAACGTATAACGTATAACGTATAACGTATAACGTGTAACGTATAACGTATAACGTATAATGGATAACGTATAACGTATAACGGATAACGCATTACGTATAACGTTTAACGTATAACGTATAACGGATGACGTAACACGTATAACGTATAACGTATACCGCATAACGTAAATCGTATAACGTATAACGTATAACGTATAACGTATAACGTATAGCGTATAACGTATAACGTATAACGTATAACGTATAACGTATAACGTATAACGTATAACGTAAAACGTATAACGTATAACGTATAACGTATAACGCATAACGTATAACGTAAAACGTATAACGTATAACGGATAACGTATAACGTATAACGGATAACGCATTGCGTATAACGTATAACGTATAACGTATAACGGATGACGTAACACGTATAACGTATAACGTATAACGTGTAACGTATAACGTGTAACGTATAACGTATAACGTATAACGTATAACGTATAACGTATAACGTATAACGTATAACGTAAAACGTATAACGTATAACGTATAACGTATAACGCATAACGTATAACGTAAAACGTATAACGTATAACGTATAACGTATAACGTATAACGTATACCGCATAACGTATATCGTATAACGTATAACGTATAACGTATAACGTATAACGTATAGCGTATAACGTATAACGTATAACGTATAACGTATAACGTATAACGTATAACGTATAACGTAAAACGTATAACGTATAACGTGTAACGTATAACGCATAACGTATAACGTAAAACGTATAACGTATAACGGATAACGTATAACGTATAACGGATAACGCATTGCGTATAACGTATAACGTATAACGTATAACGGATGACGTAACACGTATAACGTATAACGTATAACGTGTAACGTATAACGTGTAACGTATAACGTATAACGTATAACGTATAACGTATAACGTATAACGTATAATGTATAACGTATAACGTATAACGTATAACGTATAACGTATAACGTATAACGTATAACTTATAACGTATAACGTATAACGTATAACGTGTAACGTATAACGTGTAACGTATAACGTATAACGTATAACGGATAACGTATAACGTATAACGGATAACGCATTGCGTATAACGTATAACGTATAACGTATAACGGATGACGTAACACGTATAACGTATAACGTATAACGTATAACGTATAACATATAACGTATACCGTATAACGTATAACGTATAACGTATAACGTATAACGTATAACGTATAACGTATAACGTATAACGTATAACGTGTAACGTATAACGTATAACGTATAACGTATAACGGATAACGCATTACGTATAACGTATAACGTATAACGTATAACGGATGACGTAACACGTATAACGTATAACGTATACCGCATAACGTATAACGTATAACGTATAACGTATAACGTATAGCGTATAACGTATAACGTATAACGTATAACGTATAACGTATAACGTATAACGTGTAACGTATAACGTATAACGTATAACGTATAACGTATAACGTATAACGTATAACATATAACGTATACCGTATAACGTATAACGTATAACGTATAACGTATAACGTATAACGTATAACGTATAACGTATAACGTATAACGTATAACGTATAACGTATAACGTATAACGTGTAACGTATAACGTATAACGTATAATGGATAACGTATAACGTATAACGGATAACGCATTACGTATAACGTTTAACGTATAACGTATAACGGATGACGTATAACGTAAAACGTATAACGTATAACGTATAACGTATAACGCATAACGTATAACGTAAAACGTATAACGTATAACGTATAACGTATAACGTATAACGTATAACGTATAACGTATAACGTATAACGTATAACGTATAACGTATAACGTATAACGTATAACGTATAACGTATAACGTATAACGTATAACGTATAACGTATAACGTATAACGTATAACGTATAACGTGTAACGTATAACGTGTAACGTATAACGTATAACGTATAACGGATAACGTATAACGTATAACGGATAACGTATAACGTATAACGTATAACGTATAACGTATAACGTATAACGTATAACGTATAACGTATAACGTATAACGTATAACGTATAACGTATAACTTATAACGTATAACGTATAACGTATAACGTTTAACGTATAACGTATAACGTATAACGTATAACGTATAACGTATAACGTTTAACGTATAACGTATAACGTATAACGTATAACGTATAACGTATAACGTATAACGTATAACGTATAACGTATAACGTATAACGTATAACGTATAACGTATAACGTATAACGTATAACGTATAACGTATAACGTATAACGTTTAACGTATAACGTATAACGTATAACGTATAACGTATAACGTATAACGTATAACGTATAACGTATAACGCATAACGTATAACGTAAAACGTATAACGTATAACGTATAACGCATAACGTATAACGTATAACGTATAACGTATAACGTATAACGTATAACGTGTAACGTATAACGTATAACGTATAACGTATAACGTATAACGTATAACGTATAACGTATAACGTATAACGTATAACGTATAACGTATAACGTATAACGTATAACGTATAACGTATAACGTATAACGTATAACGTATAACGTATAACGTATAACGTATAACGTATACCGTATAACGTATAACGTATAACGTATAACGTATAACGTATAACGTATAACGTATAACGTATAACGTATAACGTGTAACGTATAACGTATAACGTATAACGTATAACGGATAACGCATTACGTATAACGTATAACGTATAACGTATAACGGATGACGTAACACGTATAACGTATAACGTATACCGCATAACGTATAACGTATAACGTATAACGTATAACGTATAGCGTATAACGTATAACGTATAACGTATAACGTATAACGTATAACGTATAACGTGTAACGTATAACGTATAACGTATAACGTATAACGTATAACGTATAACGTATAACATATAACGTATACCGTATAACGTATAACGTATAACGTATAACGTATAACGTATAACGTATAACGTATAACGTATAACGTATAACGTATAACGTATAACGTGTAACGTATAACGTATAACGTATAATGGATAACGTATAACGTATAACGGATAACGCATTACGTATAACGTTTAACGTATAACGTATAACGGATGACGTATAACGTAAAACGTATAACGTATAACGTATAACGTATAACGTATAACGCATAACGTATAACGTAAAACGTATAACGTATAACGGATAACGTATAACGTATAACGGATAACGCATTGCGTATAACGTATAACGTATAACGTATAACGTATAACGTATAACGTATAACGTATAATGGATAACGTATAACGTATAACGTATAACGGATAACGTATAACGTATAACGTATAACGTATAACGTATAACGTATAACGTATAACGTATAACGTATAACGTATAACGTATAACGTATAACGTATAACTTATAACGTATAACGTATAACGTATAACGTTTAACGTATAACGTATAACGTATAACGTATAACGTATAACGTATAACGTTTAACGTATAACGTATAACGTATAACGTATAACGTATAACGTATAACGTATAACGTATAACGTATAACGTATAACGTATAACGTATAACGTATAACGTATAACGTATAACGTATAACGTATAACGTATAACGTATAACGTATAACGTTTAACGTATAACGTATAACGTATAACGTATAACGTATAACGTATAACGTATAACGTATAACGTATAACGCATAACGTATAACGTAAAACGTATAACGTATAACGTATAACGCATAACGTATAACGTATAACGTATAACGGATGACGTAACACGTATAACGTATAACGTATAACGTATACCGCATAACGTATAACGTATAACGTATAACGTATAACGTATAACGTATAACGTATAACGTGTAACGTATAACGTATAACGTATAATGGATAACGTATAACGTATAACGGATAACGCATTACGTATAACGTTTAACGTATAACGTATAACGGATGACGTATAACGTAAAACGTATAACGTATAACGTATAACGTATAACGCATAACGTATAACGTAAAACGTATAACGTATAACGGATAACGTATAACGTATAACGGATAACGGATTGCGTATAACGTATAACGTATAACGTATAACGTATAACGTATAACGTATAACGTATAACGTAAAACGTATAACGTATAACGCATAACGTATAACGTATAACGTATAACGTATAACGTATAACGTGTAACGTATAACGTATAACGTATAACGGATAACGTATAACGTATAACGGATAACGTATAACGTATAACGTATAACGTATAACGTATAACGTATAACGTATAACGTATAACGTATAACGTATAACGTATAACGTATAACGTATAACTTATAACGTATAACGTATAACGTATAACGTTTAACGTATAACGTATAACGTATAACGTATAACGTATAACGTATAACGTTTAACGTATAACGTATAACGTATAACGTATAACGTATAACGTTAACGTATAACGTATAACGTATAACGTATAACGTATAACGTATAACGTATAACGTATAACGTATAACGTATAACGTATAACGTATAACGTATAACGTATAACGTATAACGTATAACGTATAACGTATAACGCATAACGTATAACGTAAAACGTATAACGTATAACGTATAACGCATAACGTATAACGTATAACGTATAACGTATAACGTATAACGTATAACGTGTAACGTATAACGTATAACGTATAATGGATAACGTATAACGTATAACGGATAACGCATTACGCATAACGTTTAACGTATAACGTATAACGTATAACGTATAACGTAGAACGTATAACGTATAACGTATAACGTATAACGTATATCGTATAACGTATAACGTATAACGTATAACGTATAACGTATAACGTATAACGTATAACGTATAACGTATAACGTATAACGTATAACGTATAACGTATAACGTATAACGTATAACGTATAACGTATAACGTATAACGTATAACGTATAACGTATAACGTATAACGTATAACGTATAACGTATAACGTATAACGTATAACGTATAACGTATAACGTATAACGTATAACGTATAACGTATAACGTATAACGTATACCGTATAACGTATAACGTATAACGTATAACGTATAACGTATAACGTATAACGTATAACGTATAACGTATAACGTGTAACGTATATCGTATAACGTATAACGTATAACGTATAACGTATAACGTATAACGTATAACGTATAACGTATAACGTATAACGTATAACGTATAACGTATAACGTATAACGTATAACGTATAACGTATAACGTATAACGTATAACGTATAACGTATAACGTATAACGTATAACGTATAACGTATAACGTATAACGTATAACGTATAACGTATAACGTATAACGTATAACGTATAACGTATAACGTATAACGTATAACGTATACCGTATAACGTATAACGTATAACGTATAACGTATAACGTATAACGTATAACGTATAACGTATAACGTATAACGTGTAACGTATAACGTATAACGTATAACGTATAACGGATAACGCATTACGTATAACGTATAACGTATAACGTATAACGGATGACGTAACACGTATAACGTATAACGTATAACGTATAACGTATAACGTATAACGTATAACGTGTAACGTATAACGTATAACGTATAATGGATAACGTATAACGTATAACGGATAACGCATTACGTATAACGTTTAACGTATAACGTATAACGGATGACGTATAACGTAAAACGTATAACGTATAACGTATAACGTATAACGCATAACGTATAACGTAAAACGTATAACGTATAACGGATAACGTATAACGTATAACGGATAACGCATTGCGTATAACGTATAACGTATAACGTATAACGTATAACGCATAACGTATAACGTATAACGTAAAACGTATAACGTATAACGTATAACGTATAACGCATAACGTATAACGTAAAACGTATAACGTATAACGGATGACGTAACACGTATAACGTATAACGTATAACGTATACCGCATAACGTATAACGTATAACGTATAACGTATAACGTATAGCGTATAACGTATAACGTATAACGTATAACGTATAACGTGTACCGTATAACGTATAACGTATAACGTATAACGTATAACGTATAACGTATAACGTTTAACGTATAACGTATAACGTATAACGTATAACGTATAACGTATAACGTATAACGTATAACGTATAACGTATAACGGATAACGTATAACGTATAACGTATAACGTATAACGTATAACGTATAACGTATAACGTATAACGTATAACGTATAACGTATAACGTATAACTTATAACGTATAACGTATAACGTATAACGTTTAACGTATAACGTATAACGTATAACGTATAACGTATAACGTATAACGTTTAACGTATAACGTATAACGTATAACGTATAACGTATAACGTATAACGTATAACGTATAACGTATAACGTATAACGTATAACGTATAACGTATAACGTATAACGTATAACGTATAACGTATAACGTATAACGTATAACGTATAACGTTTAACGTATAACGTATAACGTATAACGTATAACGTATAACGTATAACGTATAACGTATAACGTATAACGCATAACGTATAACGTAAAACGTATAACGTATAACGTATAACGCATAACGTATAACGTATAACGTATAACGTATAACGTATAACGTATAACGTGTAACGTATAACGTATAACGTATAATGGATAACGTATAACGTATAACGGATAATGCATTACGTATAACGTTTAACGTATAACGTATAACGTATAACGTATAACGTAGAACGTATAACGTGTAACGTATAACGTATAACGTATAACGTATAACGGATAACGCATTACGTATAACGTATAACGTATAACGTATAACGGATGACGTAACACGTATAACGTATAACGTATACCGCATAACGTATAACGTATAACGTATAACGTATAACGTATAGCGTATAACGTATAACGTATAACGTATAACGTATAACGTATAACGTATAACGTGTAACGTATAACGTATAACGTATAACGTATAACGTATAACGTATAACGTATAACATATAACGTATACCGTATAACGTATAACGTATAACGTATAACGTATAACGTATAACGTATAACGTATAACGTATAACGTATAACGTATAACGTATAACGTATAACGTATAACGTGTAACGTATAACGTATAACGTATAATGGATAACGTATAACGTATAACGGATAACGCATTACGTATAACGTTTAACGTATAACGTATAACGGATGACGTATAACGTAAAACGTATAACGTATAACGTATAACGTATAACGCATAACGTATAACGTAAAACGTATAACGTATAACGGATAACGTATAACGTAGAACGTATAACGTATAACGTATAACGTATAACGTATATCGTATAACGTATAACGTATAACGTATAACGTATAACGTATAACGTATAACGTATAACGTATAACGTATAACGTATAACGTATACCGTATAACGTATAACGTATAACGTATAACGTATAACGTATAACGTATAACGTATAACGTATAACGTATAACGTATAACGTATAACGTATAACGTATAACGTATAACGTATAACGTATAACGTATAACGTATAACGTATAACATATAACGTATACCGTATAACGTATAACGTATAACGTATAACGTATAACGTATAACGTATAACGTATAACGTATAACGTATAACGTGTAACGTATAACGTATAACGTATAACGTATAACGGATAACGCATTACGTATAACGTATAACGTATAACGTATAACGGATGACGTAACACGTATAACGTATAACGTATACCGCATAACGTATAACGTATAACGTATAACGTATAACGTATAGCGTATAACGTATAACGTATAACGTATAACGTATAACGTATAACGTATAACGTATAACGTATAACGTATAACGTATAACGTATAACGTATAACGTATAACGTATAACGTATAACGTATAACGTATAACGTGTAACGTATAACGTATAACGTATAACGTATAACGGATAACGCATTACGTATAACGTATAACGTATAACGTATAACGGATGACGTAACACGTATAACGTATAACGTATACCGCATAACGTATAACGTATAACGTATAACGTATAACGTATAGCGTATAACGTATAACGTATAACGTATAACGTATAACGTATAACGTATAACGTGTAACGTATAACGTATAACGTATAACGTATAACGTATAACGTATACCGTATAACGTATAACGTATAACGTATAACGTATAACGTATAACGTGTAACGTATAACGTATAACGTATAACGTATAACGGATAACGCATTACGTATAACGTATAACGTATAACGTATAACGGATGACGTAACACGTATAACGTATAACGTATACCGCATAACGTATAACGTATAACGTATAACGTATAACGTATAGCGTATAACGTATAACGTATAACGTATAACGTATAACGTATAACGTATAACGTGTAACGTATAACGTATAACGTATAACGTATAACGTATAACGTATAACGTATAACATATAACGTATACCGTATAACGTATAACGTATAACGTATAACGTATAACGTATAACGTATAACGTATAACGTATAACGTATAACGTATAACGTGTAACGTATAACGTATAACGTATAACGGATAACGTATAACGTATAACGGATAACGTATAACGTATAACGTATAACGTATAACGTATAACGTATAACGTATAACGTATAACGTATAACGTATAACGTATAACGTATAACGTATAACTTATAACGTATAACGTATAACGTATAACGTTTAACGTATAACGTATAACGTATAACGTATAACGTATAACGTATAACGTTTAACGTATAACGTATAACGTATAACGTATAACGTATAACGTTAACGTATAACGTATAACGTATAACGTATAACGTATAACGTATAACGTATAACGTATAACGTATAACGTATAACGTATAACGTATAACGTATAACGTATAACGTATAACGTATAACGTTTAACGTATAACGTATAACGTATAACGTATAACGTATAACGTATAACGTATAACGTATAACGTATAACGCATAACGTATAACGTAAAACGTAAACCGCATAACGTATAACGTATAACGTATAACGTATAACGTATAGCGTATAACGTATAACGTATAACGTATAACGTATAACGTGTACCGTATAACGTATAACGTATAACGTATAACGTATAACGTATAACGTATAACGTTTAACGTATAACGTATAACGTATAACGTATAACGTATAACGTATAACGTATAACGTATAACGTATAACGTATAACGTATAACGTATAACGTATAACGTACAACGTATAACGTATAACGTTTAACGTATAACGTATAACGTATAACGTATAACGTATAACGTATAACGTATAACGTATAACGTATAACGCATAACGTATAACGTAAAACGTATAACGTATAACGTATAACGCATAACGTATAACGTATAACGTATAACGTATAACGTATAACGTATAACGTGTAACGTATAACGTATAACGTATAATGGATAACGTATAACGTATAACGGATAATGCATTACGTATAACGTTTAACGTATAACGTATAACGTATAACGTATAACGTATAACGTAGAACGTAGAACGTATAACGTATAACGTATAACGTATATCGTATAACGTATAACGTATAACGTATAACGTATTACGTATAACGTATAACGTATAACGTATAACGTATAACGTATAACGTATAACGTATAACGTATAACGTATAACGTATAACGTATAACGTATAACGTATAACGTATAACGTATAACGTATAACGTATAACGTATAACGTATAACGTATAACGTATAACGTATAACGTATAACGTATAACGTATAACGTATAACGTATAACGTATAACGTATAACGTATACCGTATAACGTATAACGTATAACGTATAACGTATAACGTATAACGTATAACGTATAACGTATAACGTATAACGTATAACGTGTAACGTATAACGTATAACGTATAACGTATAACGGATAACGCATTACGTATAACGTATAACGTATAACGTATAACGGATGACGTAACACGTATAACGTATAACGTATACCGCATAACGTATAACGTATAACGTATAACGTATAACGTATAGCGTATAACGTATAACGTATAACGTATAACGTATAACGTATAACGTATAACGTGTAACGTATAACGTATAACGTATAACGTCTAACGTATAACGTATAACGTATAACATATAACGTATACCGTATAACGTATAACGTATAACGCATAACGTATAACGTATAACGTATAACGTATAACGTATAACGTATAACGTATAACGTATAACGTATAACGTGTAACGTATAACATATAACGTAAAACGTATAACGTATAACGTATAACGTATAACGTATAACGTATAACGTATAACGTATAACGTATAACGTATAACGTATAACGTAAAACGTATAACGTATAACGTATAACGTGTAACGTATAACGTATAACGTATAACGTATGACGTATATCGTATAAGGTGTAACCTACAACGTATAACGTATGACGTATAACGTATAACGTATAACGTATGACGTATATCGTATAAGGTGTAACCTACAACGCATAACGTATGACGTATAACATATAACGTATAACGTATAATGTATAACGTATAACGTATAACCCACGACGTATAACGTATAACGTATAACGTATAACGTATAACGTATAACGTATAACGTATAACGTATAACGTATAACGTATAAAGTTCAACGTATAACGTATAACGTATAACTTATAACGTATAACGTATAAAGTTCAACGAATAACGTATAACGTATAACGTATAAAGTTCAACGTATAACGTATAACGTATAACGTATAACGTATAACGTATAAAGTTCAACGTATAACGTATAACGTATAACGTATAACGTATAACGTATAACGTATATTGTATAACGTATAGGGTATAACGTATAACGTATAACGTATAACGTATAACGTATAACTTATAACGTATAACATATAACGTAAAACGTATAACGTATAACGTATAACGTATAACGTATAACGTATAACGTATAACGTATAACGTATAACGTATAACGTATAACGTATAACGTATAACGTATAACCTATAACGTATAACGTATATCGTATAACGTATAACGTATAACGTATAACGTATAACGTATAGGGTATAACGTATAACGTATAACGTATAACGTATAACGTAAAACGTATAACGTATAACGTATAACGTATAACGCATAACGTATAACGTAAAACGTATAACGTCTAAGGTATAACGTATAACGTATAACGTATAACGTATAACGTATAACGTATAACGTATAACGTATAACGTATAACGTATAACGTATAACGTATAACGTATAACGTATAACGTATAGCGTATAACGTATAACGTATAACGTATAACGTATAACGTATAACGTATGACGTATAACGTATAACGTATAACGTATAACGTATAACGTAAAACGGATGACGTATAACGTATAACGTATAACGTATAACGTATAACGTATAACGTATAACGTATAACGGATAACGTATAACGTATAACGGATAACGCTTTACGTATAGCGTATAACGTATAACGTATAACGGATGACGTAACACGTATAACGTATAACGCATACCGCATAACGTATAACGTATAACGTATAACGTATAACGTACAACGTATAACGGATGACGTAACACGTATAACGTATAACGTATACCGCATAACGTATAACGTATAACGTATAACGTATAACGTATAACGTATAACGTATAGCGTATAACGTATAACGTATAACGTATAACGTATAACGTATGACGTATAACGTATAACGTATAACGTATAACGTATAACGTAAAACGGATAACGTATAACGTATAACGTATAACGTATAACGTATAACGTATAACGTGTAACGTATAACGGATAACGTATAACGTATAACGGATAACGCATTACGTATAACGTATAACATATAACGTATAACGGATGACGTAACACGTATAACGTATAACGTATACCGCATAACGTATAACGTATAACGTATAACGTATAACGTATAGGGTATAACGTATAACGTATAACGTATAACGTATAACGTAAAACGTATAACGTATAACGTATAACGTATAACGCATAAGGTATAACGTAAAACGTATAACGTCTAAGGTATAACGTATAACGTATAACGTATAACGTATAACGTATAACGTATAACGTATATCGTATAACGTATAACGTATAACGTATAACGTATAACGTATAACGTATAGCGTATAACGTATAACGTATAACGTATAACGTATAACGTATGACGTATAACGTATAACGTATAACGTATAACGTATAACGTAAAACGGATGACGTATAACGTATAACGTATAACGTATAACGTATAACGTATAACGTATAACGTATAACGTATAACGGATAACGTATAACGTATAACGGATAACGCTTTACGTATAACGTATAACGTATAACGTATAACGGATGACGTAACACGTATAACGTATAACGCATACCGCATAACGTATAACGTATAACGTATAACGTATAACGTATAGGGTATAACGTATAACGTATAACGTATAACGTATAACGTATAACGTATAACGTATAACATATAACGTAAAGCGTATAACGTATAACGTATAACGTATAACGTATAACGTATAACGTATAACGTATAACGTATAACGTATAACGTATAACGTATAACGTATAACGTATAACGTGTAACGTATAACGTATAACGTATAACGTATGACGTATATCGTATACGGTGTAACCTACAACGTATAACGTATGACGTATAACGTATAACGTATAACGTATGACGTATATCGTATAAGGTGTAACCTACAACGCATAACGTATGACGTATAACATATAACGTATAACGTATAATGTATAACGTATAACGTATAACCCACGACGTATAACGTATAACCCACGACGTATAACGTATAACGTATAACGTATAACGTATAACGTATAACGTATAACGTATAAAGTTCAACGTATAACGTATAACGTATAACTTATAACGTATAACGTATAAAGTTCAACGAATAACGTATAACGTATAACGTATAAAGTTCAACGTATAACGTATATTGTATAACGTATAACGTATAACGTATAACATATAACGTATAACGTATAACATATAACGTATAACGTATAACGTATAACGTATAACGTATAACGTATAACGTATAACGTATAACGTATAACGTATAACGTATAACCTATAACGTATAACGTATATCGTATAACGTATAACGTATAACGTATAACGTATAACGTATAGGGTATAACGTATAACGTATAACGTATAACGTATAACGTAAAACGTATAACGTATAACGTATAACGTATAACGCATAACGTATAACGTAAAACGTATAACGTCTAAGGTATAACGTATAACGTATAACGTATAACGTATAACGTATAACGTATAACGTATAACGTATAACGTATAACGTATAACGTATAACGTATAACGTATAACGTATAACGTATAACGTATAACGTATAGCGTATAACGTATAACGTATAACGTATAACGTATAACGTATGACGTATAACGTATAACGTATAACGTATAACGTATAACGTAAAACGGATGACGTATAACGTATAACGTATAACGTATAACGTATAACGTATAACGTATAACGTATAACGGATAACGTATAACGTATAACGGATAACGCTTTACGTATAGCGTATAACGTATAACGTATAACGGATGACGTAACACGTATAACGTATAACGCATACCGCATAACGTATAACGTGTAACGTATAACGTATAACGTATAGGGTATAACGTATAACGTATAACGTATAACGTATAACGTATAACGTATAACGTATAACATATAACGTAAAACGTATAACGTATAACGTATAACGTATAACGTATAACGTATAACGTATAACGTATAACGTATAACGTATAACGTATAACGTATAACGTATAACGTATAACGTGTAACGTATAACGTATAACGTATAACGTATGACGTATATCGTATAAGGTGTAACCTACAACGTATAACGTATGACGTATAACGTATAACGTATAACGTATGACGTATATCGTATAAGGTGTAACCTACAACGAATAACGTATGACGTATAACATATAACGTATAACGTATAATGTATAACGTATAACGTATAACCCACGACGTATAACGTATAACCCACGACGTATAACGTATAACGTATAACGTATAACGTATAACGTATAACGTATAACGTATAAAGTTCAACGTATAACGTATAACGTATAACTTATAACGTATAACGTATAAAGTTCAACGAATAACGTATAACGTACAACGTATAAAGTTCAACGTATAACGTATAACGTATAACGTATAACGTATAACGTATAAAGTTCAACGTATAACGTATAACGTATAACGTATAACGTATAACGTATAACGTATAACGTATATTGTATAACGTATAACGTATAACGTATAACATATAACGTATAACGTATAACATATAACGTATAACGTATAACGTATAACGTATAACGTATAACGTATAACGTATAACGTATAACGTATAACGTATAACGTATAACGTATAACGTATAACGTATAACCTATAACGTATAACGTATATCGTATAACATATAACGTATAACGTATAACGTATAACATATAACGTATAACGTATGACGTATAACGTATAACGTATAACGTATAACGTATAACCTATAACGTAAGACCTATGACGTATAACGTATAACGTATAACGTATAACGTATAACGTATAACGTATAACGTATAACGTATAACGTATAACGTATAACGTATAACGTATAACGTATAACGTATAACGTATAACATATAACGTATAACGTATAACGTGTAACGTATAACGTGTAACGTATAACGTATAACGTATAACGTATAACCTATAACGTATAACGTATATCGTATAACATATAACGTATAACGTATAACGTATAACATATAACGTATAACGTATAACGTATAACGTATAACGTATAACGTATAACCTATAACGTAAGACCTATGACGTATAACGTATAACGTATAACGTATAACGTATAACGTATAACATATAACGTATAACGTATAACATATAACGTATAACGTATAACGTATAACGTATAACGTATAACGTATAACGTATAACGTATAACGTATATCGTATAACGTATAACGTATAACGTATAACGTATAACGTATAGGGTATAACGTATAACGTATAACGTATAACGTGTAACGTATAACGTATAACGTATAACGTATGACGTATATCGTATAAGGTGTAACCTACAACGTATAACGTATGACGTATAACGTATAACGTATAACGTATGACGTATATCGTATAAGGTGTAACCTACAACGAATAACGTATGACGTATATCATATAACGTATAACGTATAATGTATAACGTATAACGTATAACCCACGACGTATAACGTATAACCCACGACGTATAACGTATAACGTATAACGTATAACGTATAACGTATAACGTATAACGTATAAAGTTCAACGTATAACGTATAACGTATAACTTATAACGTATAACGTATAAAGTTCAACGAATAACGTATAACGTATAACGTATAAAGTTCAACGTATAACGTATAACGTATAACGTATAACGTATAACGTATAAAGTTCAACGTATAACGTATAACGTATAACGTATAACGTATAACGTATAACGTATAACGTATAACGTATATTGTATAACGTATAACGTATAACGTATAACATATAACGTATAACGTATAACATATAACGTATAACGTATAAAGTTCAACGTATAACGTATAACGTATAACTTATAACGTATAACGTATAAAGTTCAACGAATAACGTATAACGTATAACGTATAAAGTTCAACGTATAACGTATAACGTATAACGTATAACGTATAACGTATAAAGTTCAACGTATAACGTATAACGTATGACGTATATCGTATAAGGTGTAACCTACAACGAATAACGTATGACGTATAACATATAACGTATAACGTATAATGTATAACGTATAACGTATAACCCACGACGTATAACGTATAACCCACGACGTATAACGTATAACGTATAACGTATAACGTATAACGTATAACGTATAACGTATAAAGTTCAACGTATAACGTATAACGTATAACTTATAACGTATAACGTATAAAGTTCAACGAATAACGTATAACGTACAACGTATAAAGTTCAACGTATAACGTATAACGTATAACGTATAACGTATAACGTATAAAGTTCAACGTATAACGTATAACGTATAACGTATAACGTATAACGTATAACGTATAACGTATATTGTATAACGTATAACGTATAACGTATAACATATAACGTATAACGTATAACATATAACGTATAACGTATAACGTATAACGTATAACGTATAACGTATAACGTATAACGTATAACGTATAACGTATAACGTATAACGTATAACGTATAACGTATAACCTATAACGTATAACGTATATCGTATAACATATAACGTATAACGTATAACGTATAACATATAACGTATAACGTATAACGTATAACGTATAACGTATAACGTATAACGTATAACCTATAACGTAAGACCTATGACGTATAACGTATAACGTATAACGTATAACGTATAACGTATAACGTATAACGTATAACGTATAACGTATAACGTATAACGTATAACGTATAACGTATAACGTATAACATATAACGTATAACGTATAACGTGTAACGTATAACGTGTAACGTATAACGTATAACGTATAACGTATAACCTATAACGTATAACGTATATCGTATAACATATAACGTATAACGTATAACGTATAACATATAACGTATAACGTATAACGTATAACGTATAACGTATAACGTATAACCTATAACGTAAGACCTATGACGTATAACGTATAACGTATAACGTATAACGTATAACGTATAACATATAACGTATAACGTATAACATATAACGTATAACGTATAACGTATAACGTATAACGTATAACGTATATCGTATAACGTATAACGTATAACGTATAACGTATAACGTATAGGGTATAACGTATAACGTATAACGTATAACGTATAACGTAAAACGTATAACGTATAACGTATAACGTATAACGCATAACGTATAACGTAAAACGTATAACGTCTAAGGTATAACGTATAACGTATAACGTATAACGTATAACGTATATCGTATAACGTATAACGTATAACGTATAACGTATAACGTATAGGGTATAACGTATAACGTATAACGTATAACGTGTAACGTATAACGTATAACGTATAACGTATGACGTATATCGTATAAGGTGTAACCTACAACGTATAACGTATGACGTATAACGTATAACGTATAACGTATGACGTATATCGTATAAGGTGTAACCTACAACGAATAACGTATGACGTATATCATATAACGTATAACGTATAATGTATAACGTATAACGTATAACCCACGACGTATAACGTATAACCCACGACGTATAACGTATAACGTATAACGTATAACGTATAACGTATAACGTATAACGTATAAAGTTCAACGTATAACGTATAACGTATAACTTATAACGTATAACGTATAAAGTTCAACGAATAACGTATAACGTATAACGTATAAAGTTCAACGTATAACGTATAACGTATAACGTATAACGTATAACGTATAACGTATAAAGTTCAACGTATAACGTATAACGTATAACGTATAACGTATAACGTATAACGTATAACGTATAACGTATATTGTATAACGTATAACGTATAACGTATAACATATAACGTATAACGTATAACATATAACGTATAACGTATAAAGTTCAACGTATAACGTATAACGTATAACTTATAACGTATAACGTATAAAGTTCAACGAATAACGTATAACGTATAACGTATAAAGTTCAACGTATAACGTATAACGTATAACGTATAACGTATAACGTATAAAGTTCAACGTATAACGTATAACGTATAACGTATAACGTATAACGTATAACGAATATTGTATAACGTATAACGTATAACGTATAACATATAACGTATAACGTATAACATATAACGTATAACGTATAACGTATAACGTATAACGTATAACGTATAACGTATAACGTATAACGTATAACGTATAACGTATAACGTATAACGTATATCCTATAACGTATAACGTATATCGTATAACATATAACGTATAACGTATAACGTATAACGTATAACGTATAACGTATAAAGTTCAACGTATAACGTATAACGTATAACGTATAACGTATAACGTATAACGAATATTGTATAACGTATAACGTATAACGTATAACATATAACGTATAACGTATAACATATAACGTGTAACGTATAACGTGTAACGTATAACGTATAACGTATAACGTATAACGTATAACGTATAACGTATAACGTATAACGTATAACGTGTAACGTATAACGTGTAACGTATAACGTGTAACGTATAACGTGTAACGTATAACGTGTAACGTATAACGTATAACGTATAACGTATAACGTATAACGTATAACGTATAACGTATAACGTATAACGTATAACGTATAACGTATAACGTATAACGTATAACGTATAACGTATAACGTATAACGTATAACGTATAACGTATAACGTATAACGTATAACGTATAACGTATAACGTATAACGTATAACGTATAACGTATAACGTATAACGTATAACGTATAACGTATAACGTATAACGTATAACGTATAACGTATAACGTATAACGTATAACGTATAACGTATAACGTATAACGTATAACGTATAACGTATAACGTATAACGTATAACGTATAACGTATAACGTATAACGTATAACGTATAACGTATAACGTATAACGTATAACGTATAACGTACAACGTATAACGTACAACGTATAACGTATAACGTATAACGTATAACGTATAACGTATAACGTATAACTTATAACGTATAACGTATAACGTATAACGTATAACGTATAACGTATGACGTATAACGTATAACGTATAACGTATAACGTATAACGTATAACGTATAACGTATAACGTGTAACGTATAACGTATAACGTATAACGGATAACGTATAACGTATAACGGATAACGCATTACGTATAACGTATAACGTATAACGTATAACGTATAACGGATGACGTAACACGTATAACGTATAACGTATACCGCATAACGTATAACGTATACCGCATAACGTATAACGTATAACGTTTAACGTATAACGTATAACGTATAACGTAAGACCTATGACGTATAACGTATAACGTATAACGTATAACGTATAACGTATAACATATAACGTATAACGTATAACATATAACGTATAACGTATAACGTATAACGTATAACGTATAACGTATATCGTATAACGTATAACGTATAACGTATAACGTATAACGTATAACGTATAGGGTATAACGTATAACGTATAACGTATAACGTATAACGTAAAACGTATAACGTAAAACGTATAACGTATAACGTATAACGTATAACGCATAACGTATAACGTAAAACGTATAACGTCTAAGGTATAACGTATAACGTATAACGTATAACGTATAACGTATATCGTATAACGTATAACGTATAACGTATAACGTATAACGTATAGGGTATAACGTATAACGTATAACGTATAACGTGTAACGTATAACGTATAACGTATAACGTATGACGTATATCGTATAAGGTGTAACCTACAACGTATAACGTATGACGTATAACGTATAACGTATAACGTATGACGTATATCGTATAAGGTGTAACCTACAACGAATAACGTATGACGTATATCATATAACGTATAACGTATAATGTATAACGTATAACGTATAACCCACGACGTATAACGTATAACCCACGACGTATAACGTATAACGTATAACGTATAACGTATAACGTATAACGTATAACGTATAAAGTTCAACGTATAACGTATAACGTATAACTTATAACGTATAACGTATAAAGTTCAACGAATAACGTATAACGTATAACGTATAAAGTTCAACGTATAACGTATAACGTATAACGTATAACGTATAACGTATAAAGTTCAACGTATAACGTATAACGTATAACGTATAACGTATAACGTATAACGTATAACGTATAACGTATATTGTATAACGTATAACGTATAACGTATAACATATAACGTATAACGTATAACATATAACGTATAACGTATAAAGTTCAACGTATAACGTATAACGTATAACTTATAACGTATAACGTATAAAGTTCAACGAATAACGTATAACGTATAACGTATAAAGTTCAACGTATAACGTATAACGTATAACGTATAACGTATAACGTATAAAGTTCAACGTATAACGTATAACGTATGACGTATATCGTATAAGGTGTAACCTACAACGAATAACGTATGACGTATAACATATAACGTATAACGTATAATGTATAACGTATAACGTATAACCCACGACGTATAACGTATAACCCACGACGTATAACGTATAACGTATAACGTATAACGTATAACGTATAACGTATAACGTATAAAGTTCAACGTATAACGTATAACGTATAACTTATAACGTATAACGTATAAAGTTCAACGAATAACGTATAACGTACAACGTATAAAGTTCAACGTATAACGTATAACGTATAACGTATAACGTATAACGTATAAAGTTCAACGTATAACGTATAACGTATAACGTATAACGTATAACGTATAACGTATAACGTATATTGTATAACGTATAACGTATAACGTATAACATATAACGTATAACGTATAACATATAACGTATAACGTATAACGTATAACGTATAACGTATAACGTATAACGTATAACGTATAACGTATAACGTATAACGTATAACGTATAACGTATAACGTATAACCTATAACGTATAACGTATATCGTATAACATATAACGTATAACGTATAACGTATAACATATAACGTATAACGTATAACGTATAACGTATAACGTATAACGTATAACGTATAACCTATAACGTAAGACCTATGACGTATAACGTATAACGTATAACGTATAACGTATAACGTATAACGTATAACGTATAACGTATAACGTATAACGTATAACGTATAACGTATAACGTATAACGTATAACATATAACGTATAACGTATAACGTGTAACGTATAACGTGTAACGTATAACGTATAACGTATAACGTATAACCTATAACGTATAACGTATATCGTATAACATATAACGTATAACGTATAACGTATAACATATAACGTATAACGTATAACGTATAACGTATAACGTATAACGTATAACCTATAACGTAAGACCTATGACGTATAACGTATAACGTATAACGTATAACGTATAACGTATAACATATAACGTATAACGTATAACATATAACGTATAACGTATAACGTATAACGTATAACGTATAACGTATATCGTATAACGTATAACGTATAACGTATAACGTATAACGTATAGGGTATAACGTATAACGTATAACGTATAACGTATAACGTAAAACGTATAACGTATAACGTATAACGTATAACGCATAACGTATAACGTAAAACGTATAACGTCTAAGGTATAACGTATAACGTATAACGTATAACGTATAACGTATATCGTATAACGTATAACGTATAACGTATAACGTATAACGTATAGGGTATAACGTATAACGTATAACGTATAACGTGTAACGTATAACGTATAACGTATAACGTATGACGTATATCGTATAAGGTGTAACCTACAACGTATAACGTATGACGTATAACGTATAACGTATAACGTATGACGTATATCGTATAAGGTGTAACCTACAACGAATAACGTATGACGTATATCATATAACGTATAACGTATAATGTATAACGTATAACGTATAACCCACGACGTATAACGTATAACCCACGACGTATAACGTATAACGTATAACGTATAACGTATAACGTATAACGTATAACGTATAAAGTTCAACGTATAACGTATAACGTATAACTTATAACGTATAACGTATAAAGTTCAACGAATAACGTATAACGTATAACGTATAAAGTTCAACGTATAACGTATAACGTATAACGTATAACGTATAACGTATAACGTATAAAGTTCAACGTATAACGTATAACGTATAACGTATAACGTATAACGTATAACGTATAACGTATATTGTATAACGTATAACGTATAACGTATAACATATAACGTATAACGTATAACATATAACGTATAACGTATAAAGTTCAACGTATAACGTATAACGTATAACTTATAACGTATAACGTATAAAGTTCAACGAATAACGTATAACGTATAACGTATAAAGTTCAACGTATAACGTATAACGTATAACGTATAACGTATAACGTATAAAGTTCAACGTATAACGTATAACGTATAACGTATAACGTATAACGTATAACGAATATTGTATAACGTATAACGTATAACGTATAACATATAACGTATAACGTATAACATATAACGTATAACGTATAACGTATAACGTATAACGTATAACGTATAACGTATAACGTATAACGTATAACGTATAACGTATAACGTATAACGTATATCCTATAACGTATAACGTATATCGTATAACATATAACGTATAACGTATAACGTATAACGTATAACGTATAACGTATAAAGTTCAACGTATAACGTATAACGTATAACGTATAACGTATAACGTATAACGAATATTGTATAACGTATAACGTATAACGTATAACATATAACGTATAACGTATAACATATAACGTGTAACGTATAACGTGTAACGTATAACGTATAACGTATAACGTATAACGTATAACGTATAACGTATAACGTATAACGTGTAACGTATAACGTGTAACGTATAACGTGTAACGTATAACGTGTAACGTATAACGTGTAACGTATAACGTATAACGTATAACGTATAACGTATAACGTATAACGTATAACGTATAACGTATAACGTATAACGTATAACGTATAACGTATAACGTATAACGTATAACGTATAACGTATAACGTATAACGTATAACGTATAACGTATAACGTATAACGTATAACGTATAACGTATAACGTATAACGTATAACGTATAACGTATAACGTATAACGTATAACGTATAACGTATAACGTATAACGTATAACGTATAACGTATAACGTATAACGTATAACGTATAACGTATAACGTATAACGTATAACGTATAACGTATAACGTATAACGTATAACGTATAACGTATAACGTATAACGTATAACGTATAACGTATAACGTATAACGTATAACGTATAACGTATAACGTATAACGTATAACGTATAACGTATAACGTATAACGTATAACGTATAACGTACAACGTATAACGTATAACGTATAACGTATAACGTATAACGTATAACGTATAACTTATAACGTATAACGTATAACGTATAACGTATAACGTATAACGTATGACGTATAACGTATAACGTATAACGTATAACGTATAACGTATAACGTATAACGTATAACGTGTAACGTATAACGTATAACGTATAACGGATAACGTATAACGTATAACGGATAACGCATTACGTATAACGTATAACGTATAACGTATAACGTATAACGGATGACGTAACACGTATAACGTATAACGTATACCGCATAACGTATAACGTATACCGCATAACGTATAACGTATAACGTTTAACGTATAACGTATAACGTATAACGTATAACGTATAACGTATAACGTATAACGTATAACGTATAACGTATAACGTACAACGTATAACGTACAACGTATAACGTATAACGTATAACGTATAACGTATAACGTATAACGTATAACGTATAACGTATAACGTATAACGTATAACGTATAACGTATAACGTATAACGTATAACGTGTAACGTATAACGTGTAACGTATAACGTATAACGTATAACGGATAACGTATAACGTATAACGGATAACGCATTGCGTATAACGTATAACGTATAACGTATAACGGATGACGTAACACGTATAACGTATAACGTATACCGCATAACGTATAACGTATAACGTATAACGTATAACGTTTAACGTATAACGTATAACGTATAACGTATAACGTATAACGTATAACGTATAACGTATAACGTATAACGCATAACGTATAACGTAAAACGTATAACGTATAAGGTATAATGTATAACGCATAACGTATAACGTATAACGCATAACGTATAACGTATAACGTATAACGTATAACGTATAACGTATAACGTATAACGTATAACGTATAAGGTATAACGTATAACGTATAACGTATAACGTATAACGTATAACGTATAACGTTTAACGTATAACGTATAACGTATAACGTATAACGTATAACGTATAACGTATAACGTATAACGTATAACGTATAACGTATAACGTATAACGTATAACGTATAACGTATATCCTATAACGTATAACGTATAACGTATAACGTATAGCGTATAACGTATAACGTATAACGTATAACGTATAACGTATAACGTATAACGTATAACGTATAACGTATAACGTTTAACGTATAACGTATAACGTATAACGTATAACGTATAACGTATAACGTATAACGTATAACGTATAACGTATAACGTATAACGTATAACGTATAACGTATAACGTATAACGTATAACGTATAACGTATAACGTATAACGTATAACGTATAACGTATAGCGTATAACGTATAACGTATAACGTATAACGTATAACGTATAACGTATAACGTATAACGTATAACGTATAACGTATAACGTATAACGTATAACGTGTAACGTATAACGTGTAACGTATAACGTATAACGTATAACGTATAACGTATACCGTATAACTTATAACGTATAACGTATAACGTATAACGTATAACGTATAACGTATAACGTATAACGTATAACGTATAACGTATAACGTATAACGTATAACGTATAACGTATAACGAATATTGTATAACGTATAACGTATAACGTATAACATATAACGTATAACGTATAACATATAACGTATAACGTATAACGTATAACATATAACGTATAACGTATAACGTATAACGTATAACGTATAACGTATAACCTATAACGTAAGACCTATGACGTATAACGTATAACGTATAACGTATAACGTATAACGTATAACGTATAACGTATAACGTATAACGTATAACGTATAACGTATAACGTATAACGTATAACGTATAACGTATAACGTATAACGTATAACATATAACGTATAACGTATAACATATAACGTATAACGTATAACGTGTAACGTATAACGTGTAACGTATAACGTATAACGTATAACGTATAACGTATAACGTATAACGTATAACGTATAACGTATAACGTGTAACGTATAACGTGTAACGTATAACGTGTAACGTATAACGTGTAACGTATAACGTATAACGTGTAACGTATAACGTATAACGTATAACGTATAACGTATAACGTATAACGTATAACGTATAACGTATAACGTATAACGTATAACGTATAACGTATAACGTATAACGTATAACGTATAACGTATAACGTATAACGTATAACGTATAACGTATAACGTATAACGTATAACGTATAACGTATAACGTATAACGTATAACGTATAACGTATAACGTATAACGTATAACGTATAACGTATAACGTATAACGTATAACGTATAACGTATAACGTATAACGTATAACGTATAACGTATAACGTATAACGTATAACGTATAACGTATAACGTATAACGTATAACGTATAACGTATAACGTATAACGTATAACGTATAACGTATAACGTATAACGTATAACGTATAACGTATAACGTATAACGTATAACGTATAACGTATAACGTATAACGTATAACGTATAACGCATTACGTATAACGTATAACGTATAACGTATAACGTATAACGGATGACGTAACACGTATAACGTATAACGTATACCGCATAACGTATAACGTATACCGCATAACGTATAACGTATAACGTTTAACGTATAACGTATAACGTATAACGTATAACGTATAACGTATAACGTATAACGTATAACGTATAACGTATAACGTATAACGTATAACGTATAACGTATAACGTATAACGTATAACGTATAACGTATAACGTATAACGTATAACGTATAACGTATAACGTATAACGTATAACGTATAACGTATAACGTATAACGTATAACGTATAACGTATAACGTATAACGTATAACGTATAACGTATAACGTATAACGTATAACGTATAACGTATAACGTATAACGTATAACGTATAACGTATAACGTATAACGTATAACGTATAACGTATAACGTATAACGTATAACGTATAACGTATAACGTATAACGTATAACGTATAACGTATAACGTGTAACGTATAACGTGTAACGTATAACGTGTAACGTATAACGTATAACGTATAACGTATAACGTATAACGTATAACGTATAACGTATAACGTATAACGTATAACGTGTAACGTATAACGTGTAACGTATAACGTGTAACGTATAACGTGTAACGTATAACGTATAACGTATAACGTATAACGTATAACGTATAACGTATAACGTATAACGTATAACGTATAACGTATAACGTATAACGTATAACGTATAACGTATAACGTATAACGTATAACGTATAACGTATAACGTATAACGTATAACGTATAACGTATAACGTATAACGTATAACGTATAACGTATAACGTATAACGTATAACGTATAACGTATAACGTATAACGTATAACGTATAACGTATAACGTATAACGTATAACGTATAACGTATAACGTATAACTTATAACGTATAACGTATAACGTATAACGTATAACGTATAACGTATAACGTATAACGTATAACGTATAACGTATAACGTATAACGTATAACGTATAACGTATAACGTATAACGTATAACGTATAACGTATAACGTATAACGTATAACGCATTACGTATAACGTATAACGTATAACGTATAACGTATAACGGATGACGTAACACGTATAACGTATAACGTATACCGCATAACGTATAACGTATACCGCATAACGTATAACGTATAACGTTTAACGTATAACGTATAACGTATAACGTATAACGTATAACGTATAACGTATAACGTATAACGTATAACGTATAACGTATAACGTACAACGTATAACGTACAACGTATAACGTATAACGTATAACGTATAACGTATAACGTATAACGTATAACGTATAACGTATAACGTATAACGTATAACGTATAACGTATAACGTATAACGTATAACGTATAACGTGTAACGTATAACGTGTAACGTATAACGTATAACGTATAACGGATAACGTATAACGTATAACGGATAACGCATTGCGTATAACGTATAACGTATAACGTATAACGGATGACGTAACACGTATAACGTATAACGTATACCGCATAACGTATAACGTATAACGTATAACGTATAACGTTTAACGTATAACGTATAACGTATAACGTATAACGTATAACGTATAACGTATAACGTATAACGTATAACGCATAACGTATAACGTAAAACGTATAACGTATAAGGTATAATGTATAACGCATAACGTATAACGTATAACGCATAACGTATAACGTATAACGTATAACGTATAACGTATAACGTATAACGTATAACGTATAACGTATAAGGTATAACGTATAACGTATAACGTATAACGTATAACGTATAACGTATAACGTTTAACGTATAACGTATAACGTATAACGTATAACGTATAACGTATAACGTATAACGTATAACGTATAACGTATAACGTATAACGTATAACGTATAACGTATAACGTATAACGTATAACGTATAACGTATAACGTATAACGTATAGCGTATAACGTATAACGTATAACGTATAACGTATAACGTATAACGTATAACGTATAACGTATAACGTATAACGTATAACGTATAACGTATAACGTATAACGTATAACGTGTAACGTATAACGTATAACGTATAACGTATAACGTATACCGTATAACTTATAACGTATAACGTATAACGTATAACGTATAACGTATAACGTATAACGTATAACGTATAACGTATAACGTGTAACGTATAACGTATAACGTATAACGTGTAACGGATAACGCATTACGTATAACGTTTAACGTATAACGTATAACGGATGACGTAACACGTATAACGTATAACGTATACCGCATAACGTATAACGTATAACCTATAACGTATAACGTATAACGTATAACGTATAGCGTATAACGTATAACGTATAACGTATAACGTATAACGTATAACGTATAACGTATAACGTAAAACGTATAACGTATAACGTATAACGTATAACGCATAACGTATAACGTAAAACGTATAACGTATAACGTGTAACGTATAACGTGTAACGTATAACGTATAACGTATAACGTATAACGTATAACGTATAACGTATAACGTATAACGTATAACGTATAACGTATAACGTATAACGTATAACGTATAACGTATAACGTACAACGTATAACGGATGACGTAACACGTATAACGTATAACGTATACCGCATAACGTATAACGTATAACGTATAACGTATAACGTATAACGTATAGCGTATAACGTATAACGTATAACGTATAACGTATAACGTATGACGTATAACGTATATCGTATAACGTATAACGTATAACGTAAAACGGATAACGTATAACGTATAACGTATAACGTATAACGTATAACGTATAACGTATAACGTATAACGTATAACGTATAACGTATAACGGATAACGTATAACGTATAACGGATAACGCATTACGTATAACGTATAACGTATAACGTATAACGGATGACGTAACACGTATAACGTATAACGTATAACGTGTAACGTATAACGTATAACGTATAACGTGTAACGGATAACGCATTACGTATAACGTTTAACGTATAACGTATAACGGATGACGTAACACGTATAACGTATAACGTATACCGCATAACGTATAACGTATAACGTATAACGTATAACGTATAACGTATAACGTATAGCGTATAACGTATAACGTATAACGTATAACGTATAACGTATAACGTATAACGTATAACGTAAAACGTATAACGTATAACGTATAACGTATAACGCATAACGTATAACGTAAAACGTATAACGTATAACGTATAACGTATAACGTGTAACGTATAACGTATAACGTATAACGTATAACGTATAACGTATAACGTATAACGTATAACGTATAACGTATAACGTATAACGTATAACGTATAACGAATAACGTATAACGTATAACGTATAACGTATAACGTATAACGTATAACGTATAACGTATAACGTATAACGTATAACGTATAACGTATAACGTATAACGTATAACGTATAACGTATAACGTATAACGTATAACGTATGACGTATAACGTATAACGTATAACGTATAACGTATAACGTATAACGTATAACGTATAACGTATAACGTATAACGTATAACGTATAACGTATAACGTATAACGTATAACGCATAACGTATAACGTAAAACGTATAACGTATGACGTATAACGTATAACGTATAACGTATAACGTATAACGTATAACGTATAACGTATAACGTATAACGTATAACGTGTTACGTATAACGTATAACGTATAACGGATAACGTATAACGTATAACGGATAACGCATTACGTATAACGTATAACGTATAACGTATAACGTACAACGGATGACGTAACACGTATAACGTATAACGTATACCGCATAACGTATAACGTATAACGTTTAACGTATAACGTATAACGTATAACGTATAACGTATAACGTATAAAGTTCAACGTATAACGTATAACGTATAACGTATAACGTATAACCTATAACGTATAACGTATATCGTATAACATATAACGTATAACGTATAACGTATAACATATAACGTATAACGTATAACGTATAACGTATAACGTATAACGTATAACGTATAACCTATAACGTAAGACCTATGACGTATAACGTATAACGTATAACGTATAACGTATAACGTATAACGTATAACGTATAACGTATAACGTATAACGTATAACGTGTAACGTATAACGTGTAACGTATAACGTGTAACGTATAACGTGTAACGTATAACGTGTAACGTATAACGTATAACGTATAACGTATAACGTATAACGTATAACGTATAACGTATAACGTATAACGTATAACGTATAACGTATAACGTATAACGTATAACGTATAACGTATAACGTATAACGTATAACGTATAACGTATAACGTATAACGTATAACGTATAACGTATAACGTATAACGTATAACGTATGACGTATAACGTATAACGTATAACGTATGACGTATAACGTATAACGTATAACGTATAACGTATAACGTATAACGTATAACGTATAACGTATAACGTATAACGTATAACGTATAACGTATAACTTATAACGTATAACGTATAACGTATAACGTATAACGTATAACGTATGACGTATAACGTATAACGTATAACGTATAACGTATAACGTATAACGTATAACGTATAACCTATAACGTATAACGTGTTACGTATAACGTATAACGTATAACGGATAACGTATAACGTATAACGGATAACGCATTACGTATAACGTATAACGTATAACGTATAACGTACAACGGATGACGTAACACGTATAACGTATAACGTATACCGCATAACGTATAACGTATAACGTTTAACGTATAACGTATAACGTATAACGTATAACGTATAACGTATAACGTATAACGTATAACGTATAACGTATAACGTATAACGTACAATGTATAACGTACAACGTATAACGTAGAACGTATAACGTATAACGTATAACGTATAACGTATAACGTATAACGTATAACGTATAACGTATAACGTATAACGTATAACGTATAACGTATAACGTATAACGTATAACGTGTAACGTATAACGTGTAACGTATAACGTATAACGTATAACGTATAACATATAACGTACAACGTATAACGTATAACGTATAACGTATAACGTATAACCTATAACGTAAGACCTATGACGTAAGACCTATGACGTATAACGTATAACGTATAACGTATAACGTATAACGTATAACGTATAACGTATAACGTATAACGTATAACGTATAACGTATAACGTATAACGTGTAACGTATAACGTATAACGTATAACGTGTAACGTATAACGTGTAACGTATAACGTGTAACGTATAACGTGTAACGTATAACGTGTAACGTATAACGTGTAACGTATAACGTATAACGTATAACGTATAACGTATAACGTATAACGTATAACGTATAACGTATAACGTATAACGTATAACGTATAACGTATAACGTATAACGTATAACGTATAACGTATAACGTATAACGTATAACGTATAACGTATAACGTATAACGTATAACGTATAACGTATAACGTATAACGTATAACGTATAACGTATAACGTATAACGTATAACGTATAACGTATAACGTATAACGTATAACGTATAACGTATGACGTATAACGTATAACGTATAACGTATAACGTATAACGTATAACGTATAACGTATAACGTATAACGTATAACGTATAACGTATAACGTATAACTTATAACGTATAACGTATAACGTATAACGTATAACGTATAACGTATGACGTATAACGTATAACGTATAACGTATAACGTATAACGTATAACGTATAACGTATAACGTATAACGTATAACGTGTTACGTATAACGTATAACGTATAACGGATAACGTATAACGTATAACGGATAACGCATTACGTATAACGTATAACGTATAACGTATAACGTACAACGGATGACGTAACACGTATAACGTATAACGTATACCGCATAACGTATAACGTATAACGTTTAACGTATAACGTATAACGTATAACGTATAACGTATAACGTATAACGTATAACGTATAACGTATAACGTATAACGTATAACGTACAACGTATAACGTACAACGTATAACGTATAACGTATAACGTATAACGTATAACGTATAACGTATAACGTATAACGTATAACGTATAACGTATAACGTATAACGTATAACGTATAACGTATAACGTGTAACGTATAACGTGTAACGTATAACGTATAACGTATAACGGATAACGTATAACGTATAACGGATAACGCATTGCGTATAACGTATAACGTATAACGTATAACGGATGACGTAACACGTATAACGTATAACGTATACCGCATAACGTATAACGTATAACGTATAACGTATAACGTTTAACGTATAACGTATAACGTATAACGTATAACGTATAACGTATAACGTATAACGTATAACGTATAACGCATAACGTATAACGTAAAACGTATAACGTATAAGGTATAACGTATAACGCATAACGTATAACGTATAACGCATAACGTATAACGTATAACGTATAACGTATAACGTATAACGTATAACGTATAACGTATAACGTATAACGTATAAGGTATAACGTATAACGTATAACGTATAACGTATAACGTATAACGTATAACGTTTAACGTATAACGTATAACGTATAACGTATAACGTATAACGTATAACGTATAACGTATAACGTATAACGTATAACGTATAACGTATAACGTATAACGTATAACGTATAACGTATAACGTATAACGTATAACGTATACCGTATAACTTATAACGTATAACGTATAACGTATAACGTATAACGCATAACGTATAACGTATAACGTATAACGTGTAACGTATAACGTATAACGTATAACGTGTAACGGATAACGCATTACGTATAACGTTTAACGTATAACGTATAACGGATGACGTAACACGTATAACGTATAACGTATACCGCATAACGTATAACGTATAACGTATAACGTATAACGTATAACGTATAACGTATAGCGTATAACGGATAACGTATAACGTATAACGTATAACGTATAACGTATAGTATAACGGATAACGTATGACGTATGACGTATAACGTATAACGTATAACGTATAACGTATAACGTATAACGTATAACGTATAACGTATAACGTACAACGTATAACGGATGACGTAACACGTATAACGTATAACGTATACCGCATAACGTATAACGTATAACGTATAACGTATAACGTATAACGTATAGCGTATAGCGTATAACGTATAACGTATAACGTATAACGTATAACGTATGACGTATAACGTATATCGTATAACGTATAACGTATAACGTAAAACGGATAACGTATAACGTATAACGTATAACGTATAACGTATAACGTATAACGTATAACGTATAACGTATAACGTATAACGTATAACGGATAACGTATAACGTATAACGGATAACGCATTACGTATAACGTATAACGTATAACGTATAACGGATGACGTAACACGTATAACGTATAACGTATAACGTGTAACGTATAACGTATAACGTATAACGTGTAACGGATAACGCATTACGTATAACGTTTAACGTATAACGTATAACGGATGACGTAACACGTATAACGTATAACGTATACCGCATAACGTATAACGTATAACGTATAACGTATAACGTATAACGTATAACGTATAGCGTATAACGTATAACGTATAACGTATAACGTATAACGTATAACGTATAACGTATAACGTAAAACGTATAACGTATAACGTATAACGTATAACGCATAACGTATAACGTAAAACGTATAACGTATAACGTATAACGTATAACGTGTAACGTATAACGTATAACGTATAACGTATAACGTATAACGTATAACGTATAACGTATAACGTATAACGTATAACGTATAACGTATAACGTATAACGTATAACGTATAACGTATAACGTATAACGTATAACGTATAACGTATAACGTATAACGTATAACGTATAACGTATAACGTATAACGTATAACGTATAACGTATAACGTATAACGTGTAACGTATAACGTGTAACGTATAACGTATAACGTATAACGTATAACATATAACGTACAACGTATAACGTATAACGTATAACGTATAACGTATAACCTATAACGTAAGACCTATGACGTAAGACCTATGACGTATAACGTATAACGTATAACGTATAACGTATAACGTATAACGTATAACGTATAACGTATAACGTATAACGTATAACGTATAACGTATAACGTGTAACGTATAACGTGTAACGTATAACGTGTAACGTATAACGTGTAACGTATAACGTGTAACGTATAACGTGTAACGTATAACGTATAACGTATAACGTATAACGTATAACGTATAACGTATAACGTATAACGTATAACGTATAACGTATAACGTATAACGTATAACGTATAACGTATAACGTATAACGTATAACGTATAACGTATAACGTATAACGTATAACGTATAACGTATAACGTATAACGTATAACGTATAACGTATAACGTATAACGTATAACGTATAACGTATAACGTATAACGTATAACGTATAACGTATAACGTATAACGTATGACGTATAACGTATAACGTATAACGTATAACGTATAACGTATAACGTATAACGTATAACGTATAACGTATAACGTATAACGTATAACGTATAACTTATAACGTATAACGTATAACGTATAACGTATAACGTATAACGTATGACGTATAACGTATAACGTATAACGTATAACGTATAACGTATAACGTATAACGTATAACGTATAACGTATAACGTGTTACGTATAACGTATAACGTATAACGGATAACGTATAACGTATAACGGATAACGCATTACGTATAACGTATAACGTATAACGTATAACGTACAACGGATGACGTAACACGTATAACGTATAACGTATACCGCATAACGTATAACGTATAACGTTTAACGTATAACGTATAACGTATAACGTATAACGTATAACGTATAACGTATAACGTATAACGTATAACGTATAACGTATAACGTACAACGTATAACGTACAACGTATAACGTATAACGTATAACGTATAACGTATAACGTATAACGTATAACGTATAACGTATAACGTATAACGTATAACGTATAACGTATAACGTATAACGTATAACGTGTAACGTATAACGTGTAACGTATAACGTATAACGTATAACGGATAACGTATAACGTATAACGGATAACGCATTGCGTATAACGTATAACGTATAACGTATAACGGATGACGTAACACGTATAACGTATAACGTATACCGCATAACGTATAACGTATAACGTATAACGTATAACGTTTAACGTATAACGTATAACGTATAACGTATAACGTATAACGTATAACGTATAACGTATAACGTATAACGCATAACGTATAACGTAAAACGTATAACGTATAAGGTATAACGTATAACGCATAACGTATAACGTATAACGCATAACGTATAACGTATAACGTATAACGTATAACGTATAACGTATAACGTATAACGTATAACGTATAACGTATAAGGTATAACGTATAACGTATAACGTATAACGTATAACGTATAACGTATAACGTTTAACGTATAACGTATAACGTATAACGTATAACGTATAACGTATAACGTATAACGTATAACGTATAACGTATAACGTATAACGTATAACGTATAACGTATAACGTATAACGTATAACGTATAACGTATAACGTATACCGTATAACTTATAACGTATAACGTATAACGTATAACGTATAACGCATAACGTATAACGTATAACGTATAACGTGTAACGTATAACGTATAACGTATAACGTGTAACGGATAACGCATTACGTATAACGTTTAACGTATAACGTATAACGGATGACGTAACACGTATAACGTATAACGTATACCGCATAACGTATAACGTATAACGTATAACGTATAACGTATAACGTATAACGTATAGCGTATAACGGATAACGTATAACGTATAACGTATAACGTATAACGTATAACGTATAACGTATAACGTATAACGGATAACGTATGACGTATGACGTATAACGTATAACGTATAACGTATAACGTATAACGTATAACGTATAACGTATAACGTATAACGTACAACGTATAACGGATGACGTAACACGTATAACGTATAACGTATACCGCATAACGTATAACGTATAACGTATAACGTATAACGTATAACGTATAGCGTATAGCGTATAACGTATAACGTATAACGTATAACGTATAACGTATGACGTATAACGTATATCGTATAACGTATAACGTATAACGTAAAACGGATAACGTATAACGTATAACGTATAACGTATAACGTATAACGTATAACGTATAACGTATAACGTATAACGTATAACGTATAACGGATAACGTATAACGTATAACGGATAACGCATTACGTATAACGTATAACGTATAACGTATAACGGATGACGTAACACGTATAACGTATAACGTATAACGTGTAACGTATAACGTATAACGTATAACGTGTAACGGATAACGCATTACGTATAACGTTTAACGTATAACGTATAACGGATGACGTAACACGTATAACGTATAACGTATACCGCATAACGTATAACGTATAACGTATAACGTATAACGTATAACGTATAACGTATAGCGTATAACGTATAACGTATAACGTATAACGTATAACGTATAACGTATAACGTATAACGTAAAACGTATAACGTATAACGTATAACGTATAACGCATAACGTATAACGTAAAACGTATAACGTATAACGTATAACGTATAACGTGTAACGTATAACGTATAACGTATAACGTATAACGTATAACGTATAACGTATAACGTATAACGTATAACGTATAACGTATAACGTATAACGTATAACGTATAACGTATAACGTATAACGTATAACGTATAACGTATAACGTATAACGTATAACGTATAACGTATAAGGTATAACGTATAACGTATAACGTATAACGTATAACGTATAACGTATAACGTATAACGTATAACGTATAACGTATAACGTATAACGTATAACATATAACGTATAACGTATAATGTATAACGTATAACGTATAACCCACGACGTATAACGTATAACCCACGACGTATAACGTATAACGTATAACGTATAACGTATAACGTATAACGTATAACGTATAACGTATAACTTATAACATATAACGTATAACGTTCAACGAATAACGTATAACGTATAACGTATAAAGTTCAACGTATAACGTATAACGTATAACGTATAACGTATAACGTATAACGTATAACCTATAACGTATAACGTATATCGTATAACATATAACGTATAACGTATAACGTATAACATATAACGTATAACGTATAACGTATAACGTATAACGTATAACGTATAACCTATAACGTAAGACCTATGACGTATAACGTATAACGTATAACGTATAACGTATAACGTATAACGTATAACGTATAACGTATAACGTATAACGTATAACGTATAACGTATAACGTGTAACGTATAACGTGTAACGTATAACGTGTAACGTATAACGTGTAACGTATAACGTGTAACGTATAACGTGTAACGTATAACGTGTAACGTATAACGTGTAACGTATAACGTGTAACGTATAACGTGTAACGTATAACGTATAACGTATAACGTATAACGTATAACGTATAACGTATAACGTATAACGTATAACGTATAACGTATAACGTATAACGTATAACGTATAACGTATAACGTATAACGTATAACGTATAACGTATAACGTATAACGTATGACGTATAACGTATAACGTATAACGTATAACGTATAACGTATAACGTATAACGTATAACGTATAACGTATAACGTATAACGTATAACGTATAACTTATAACGTATAACGTATAACGTATAACGTATAACGTATAACGTATGACGTATAACGTATAACGTATAACGTATAACGTATAACGTATAACGTATAACGTATAACGTATAACGTATAACGTATAACGTGTTACGTATAACGTATAACGTATAACGGATAACGTATAACGTATAACGGATAACGCATTACGTATAACGTATAACGTATAACGTATAACGTACAACGGATGACGTAACACGTATAACGTATAACGTATACCGCATAACGTATAACGTATAACGTTTAACGTATAACGTATAACGTATAACGTATAACGTATAACGTATAACGTATAACGTATAACGTATAACGTATAACGTACAACGTATAACGTACAACGTATAACGTATAACGTATAACGTATAACGTATAACGTATAACGTATAACGTATAACGTATAACGTATAACGTATAACGCATAACGTATAACGTAAAACGTATAACGTATAAGGTATAACGTATAACGCATAACGTATAACGTATAACGCATAACGTATAACGTATAACGTATAACGTATAACGTATAACGTATAACGTATAACGTATAACGTATAACGTATAACGTATAACGTATAACATATAACGTATAACGTATACCGTATAACTTATAACGTATAACGTATAACGTATAACGTATAACGCATAACGTATAACGTATAACGTATAACGTGTAACGTATAACGTATAACGTATAACGTGTAACGGATAACGCATTACGTATAACGTTTAACCTATAACGTATAACGGATGACGTAACACGTATAACGTATAACGTATACCGCATAACGTATAACGTATAACGTATAACGTATAACGTATAACGTATAACGTATAGCGTATAACGGATAACGTATAACGTATAACGTATAACGTATAACGTATAACGTATAACGTATAACGTATAACGTATAACGGATAACGTATGACGTATGACGTATAACGTATAACGTATAACGTATAACGTATAACGTATAACGTATAACGTATAACGTATAACGTACAACGTATAACGGATGACGTAACACGTATAACGTATAACGTATACCGCATAACGTATAACGTATAACGTATAACGTATAACGTATAACGTATAGCGTATAACGTATAACGTATAACGTATAACGTATAACGTATGACGTATAACGTATATCGTATAACGTATAACGTATAACGTAAAACGGATAACGTATAACGTATAACGTATAACGTATAACGTATAACGTATAACGTATAACGTATAACGTATAACGTATAACGTATAACGTATAACGGATAACGTATAACGTATAACGGATAACGCATTACGTATAACGTATAACGTATAACGTATAACGGATGACGTAACACGTATAACGTATAACGTATACCGCATAACGTATAACGTATAACGTATAACGTATAACGTATAACGTATAACGTATAGCGTATAACGTATAACGTATAACGTATAACGTATAACGTATAACGTATAACGTACAACGTATAACGGATGACGTAACACGTATAACGTATAACGTATACCGCATAACGTATAACGTATAACGTATAACGTATAACGTATAACGTATAGCGTATAACGTATAACGTATAACGTATAACGTATAACGTATGACGTATAACGTATAACGTATAACGTATAACGTATAACGTAAAACGGATAACGTATAACGTATAACGTATAACGTATAACGTATAACGTATAACGTATAACGTATAACGGATAACGTATAACGTATAACGGATAACGCATTACGTATAACGTATAACATATAACGTATAACGGATGACGTAACACGTATAACGTATAACGTATACCGCATAACGTATAACGTATAACGTATAACGTATAACGTATAGGGTATAACGTATAACGTATAACGTATAACGTATAACGTAAAACGTATAACGTATAACGTATAACGTATAACGCATAACGTATAACGTAAAACGTATAACGTCTAAGGTATAACGTATAACGTATAACGTATAACGTATAACGTATAACGTATAACGTATAACGTATAACGTATAACGTATAACGTATAACGTATAACGTATAACGTATAACGTATAGCGTATAACGTATAACGTATAACGTATAACGTATAACGTATGACGTATAACGTATAACGTATAACGTATAACGTATAACGTAAAACGGATGACGTATAACGTATAACGTATAACGTATAACGTATAACGTATAACGTATAACGTATAACGGATAACGTATAACGTATAACGGATAACGCTTTACGTATAACGTATAACGTATAACGTATAACGTATAGCGTATAACGTATAACGTATAACGTATAACGTATAACGTATGACGTATAACGTATATCGTATAACGTATAACGTATAACGTAAAACGGATAACGTATAACGTATAACGTATAACGTATAACGTATAGGGTATAACGTATAACGTATAACGTATAACGTATAACGTATAACGTATAACGTATAACATATAACGTAAAACGTATAACGTATAACGTATAACGTATAACGTATAACGTATAACGTATAACGTATAACGTATAACGTATAACGTATAACGTATAACGTATAACGTATAACGTGTAACGTATAACGTATAACGTATAACGTATGACGTATATCGTATAAGGTGTAACCTACAACGTATAACGTATGACGTATAACGTATAACGTATAACGTATGACGTATATCGTATAAGGTGTAACCTACAACGCATAACGTATGACGTATAACATATAACGTATAACGTATAATGTATAACGTATAACGTATAACCCACGACGTATAACGTATAACCCACGACGTATAACGTATAACGTATAACGTATAACGTATAACGTATAACGTATAACGTATAAAGTTCAACGTATAACGTATAACGTATAACTTATAACGCATAACGTATAAAGTTCAACGAATAACGTATAACGTATAACGTATAAAGTTCAACGTATAACGTATAACGTATAACGTATAACGTATAACGTATAAAGTTCAACGTATAACGTATAACGTATAACGTATAACGTATAAAGTATAACGTATATTGTATAACGTATAACGTATAACGTATAACATATAACGTATAACGTATAACATATAACGTATAACGTATAACGTATAACGTATAACGTATAACGTATAACGTATAACGTATAACGTATAACGTATAACGTATAACCTATAACGTATAACGTATATCGTATAACATATAACGTATAACGTATAACGTATAACATATAACGTATAACGTATAACGTATAACGTATAACCTATAACGTAAGACCTATGACGTATAACGTATAACGTATAACGTATAACGTATAACGTATAACGTATAACGTATAACGTATAACGTATAACGTATAACGTATAACGTATAACGTATAACGTATAACGTATAACGTATAACGTATAACGTATAACATATAACGTATAACGGATAACGTATAACGTATAACGGATAACGCATTACGTATAACGTATAACGTATAACGTATAACGTATAACGGATGACGTAACACGTATAACGTGTAACGTATACCGCATAACGTATAACGTATAACGTTTAACGTATAACGTATAACGTATAACGTATAACGTATAACGTATAACGTATAACGTATAACGTATAACGTATAACGTATAACGTATAACGTACAACGTATAACGTACAACGTATAACGTATAACGTATAACGTATAACGTATAACGTATAACGTATAACGTATAACGTATAACGTATAACGTATAACGTATAACGTATAACGTGTAACGTATAACGTGTAACGTATAACGTGTAACGTATAACGTATAACGTATAACGGATAACGTATAACGTATAACGGATAACGCATTTCGTATAACGTATAACGTATAACGTATAACGGATGACGTAACACGTATAACGTATAACGTATACCGCATAACGTATAACGTATAACGTATAACGTATAACGTTTAACGTATAACGTATAACGTATAACGTATAACGTATAACGTATAACGTATAACGTATAACGTATAACGCATAACGTATAACGTAAAACGTATAACGTATAAGGTATAACGTATAACGCATAACGTATAACGTATAACGCATAACGTATAACGTATAACGTATAACGTATAACGTATAACGTATAACGTATAACGTATAACGTATAAGGTATAACGTATAACGTATAACGTATAACGTATAACGTATAACGTATAACGTTTAACGTATAACGTATAACGTATAACGTATAACGTATAACGTATAACGTATAACGTATAACGTATAACGTATAACGTATAACGTATAACGTATAACGTATAACGTATAACGTATAACGTATAACGTATACCGTATAACTTATAACGTATAACGTATAACGTATAACGTATAACGCATAACGTATAACGTATAACGTATAACGTGTAACGTATAACGTATAACGTATAACGTGTAACGGATAACGCATTACGTATAACGTTTAACGTATAACGTATAACGGATGACGTAACACGTATAACGTATAACGTATACCGCATAACGTATAACGTATAACGTATAACGTATAACGTATAACGTATAACGTATAGCGTATAACGGATAACGTATAACGTATAACGTATAACGTATAACGTTTAACGTATAACGTATAACGTATAACGGATAACGTATGACGTATGACGTATAACGTATAACGTATAACGTATAACGTATAACGTATAACGTATAACGTATAACGTATAACGTACAACGTATAACGGATGACGTAACACGTATAACGTATAACGTATACCGCATAACGTATAACGTATAACGTATAACGTATAACGTATAACGTATAGCGTATAACGTATAACGTATAACGTATAACGTATAACGTATGACGTATAACGTATATCGTATAACGTATAACGTATAACGTAAAACGGATAACGTATAACGTATAACGTATAACGTATAACGTATAACGTATAACGTATAACGTATAACGTATAACGTATAACGTATAACGTATAACGGATAACGTATAACGTATAACGGATAACGCATTACGTATAACGTATAACGTATAACGTATAACGGATGACGTAACACGTATAACGTATAACGTATAACGTGTAACGTATAACGTATAACGTATAACGTGTAACGGATAACGCATTACGTATAACGTTTAACGTATAACGTATAACGGATGACGTAACACGTATAACGTATAACGTATACCGCATAACGTATAACGTATAACGTATAACGTATAACGTATAACGTATAACGTATAGCGTATAACGTATAACGTATAACGTATAACGTATAACGTATAACGTATAACGTATAACGTAAAACGTATAACGTATAACGTATAACGTATAACGCATAACGTATAACGTAAAACGTATAACGTATAACGTGTAACGTATAACGTGTAACGTATAACGTATAACGTATAACGTATAACGTATAACGTATAACGTATAACGTATAACGTATAACGTATAACGTATAACGTATAACGTATAACGTATAACGTATAACGTATAACGTATAACGTATAACGTATAACGTATAACGTATAACGTATAACGTATAACGTATAACGTATAAGGTATAACGTATAACGTATAACGTATAACGTATAACGTATAACGTATAACGTATAACGTATAACGTATAACGTATAACGTATAACGTATAACATATAACGTATAACGTATAATGTATAACGTATAACGTATAACCCACGACGTATAACGTATAACCCACGACGTATAACGTATAACGTATAACGTATAACGTATAACGTATAACGTATAACGTATAACGTATAACTTATAACATATAACGTATAACGTTCAACGAATAACGTATAACGTATAACGTATAAAGTTCAACGTATAACGTATAACGTATAACGTATAACGTATAACGTATAACGTATAACGGATAACGTATAACGTATAACGGATAACGCATTACGTATAACGTATAACGTATAACGTATAACGGATGACGTAACACGTATAACGTATAACGTATAACGTGTAACGTATAACGTATAACGTATAACGTGTAACGGATAACGCATTACGTATAACGTTTAACGTATAACGTATAACGGATGACGTAACACGTATAACGTATAACGTATACCGCATAACGTATAACGTATAACGTATAACGTATAACGTATAACGTATAACGTATAGCGTATAACGTATAACGTATAACGTATAACGTATAACGTATAACGTATAACGTATAACGTAAAACGTATAACGTATAACGTATAACGTATAACGCATAACGTATAACGTAAAACGTATAACGTATAACGTATAACGTATAACGTGTAACGTATAACGTATAACGTATAACGTATAACGTATAACGTATAACGTATAACGTATAACGTATAACGTATAACGTATAACGTATAACGTATAACGTATAACGTATAACGTATAACGTATAACGTATAACGTATAACGTATAACGTATAACGTATAACGTATAACGTATAACGTATAAGGTATAACGTATAACGTATAACGTATAACGTATAACGTATAACGTATAACGTATAACGTATAACGTATAACGTATAACGTATAACGTATAACATATAACGTATAACGTATAATGTATAACGTATAACGTATAACCCACGACGTATAACGTATAACCCACGACGTATAACGTATAACGTATAACGTATAACGTATAACGTATAACGTATAACGTATAACGTATAACTTATAACATATAACGTATAACGTTCAACGAATAACGTATAACGTATAACGTATAAAGTTCAACGTATAACGTATAACGTATAACGTATAACGTATAACGTATAACGTATAACCTATAACGTATAACGTATATCGTATAACATATAACGTATAACGTATAACGTATAACATATAACGTATAACGTATAACGTATAACGTATAACGTATAACGTATAACCTATAACGTAAGACCTATGACGTATAACGTATAACGTATAACGTATAACGTATAACGTATAACGTATAACGTATAACGTATAACGTATAACGTATAACGTATAACGTGTAACGTATAACGTGTAACGTATAACGTGTAACGTATAACGTGTAACGTATAACGTGTAACGTATAACGTGTAACGTATAACGTGTAACGTATAACGTGTAACGTATAACGTATAACGTATAACGTATAACGTATAACGTATAACGTATAACGTATAACGTATAACGTATAACGTATAACGTATAACGTATAACGTATAACGTATAACGTATAACGTATAACGTATAACGTATAACGTATAACGTATAACGTATAACGTATAACGTATGACGTATAACGTATAACGTATAACGTATAACGTATAACGTATAACGTATAACGTATAACGTATAACGTATAACGTATAACGTATAACGTATAACTTATAACGTATAACGTATAACGTATAACGTATAACGTATAACGTATGACGTATAACGTATAACGTATAACGTATAACGTATAACGTATAACGTATAACGTATAACGTATAACGTATAACGTATAACGTGTTACGTATAACGTATAACGTATAACGGATAACGTATAACGTATAACGGATAACGCATTACGTATAACGTATAACGTATAACGTATAACGTACAACGGATGACGTAACACGTATAACGTATAACGTATACCGCATAACGTATAACGTATAACGTTTAACGTATAACGTATAACGTATAACGTATAACGTATAACGTATAACGTATAACGTATAACGTATAACGTATAACGTACAACGTATAACGTACAACGTATAACGTATAACGTATAACGTATAACGTATAACGTATAACGTATAACGTATAACGTATAACGTATAACGTATAACGCATAACGTATAACGTAAAACGTATAACGTATAAGGTATAACGTATAACGCATAACGTATAACGTATAACGCATAACGTATAACGTATAACGTATAACGTATAACGTATAACGTATAACGTATAACGTATAACGTATAACGTATAACGTATAACGTATAACGTATAACGTATAACGTATACCGTATAACTTATAACGTATAACGTATAACGTATAACGTATAACGCATAACGTATAACGTATAACGTATAACGTGTAACGTATAACGTATAACGTATAACGTGTAACGGATAACGCATTACGTATAACGTTTAACCTATAACGTATAACGGATGACGTAACACGTATAACGTATAACGTATACCGCATATCGTATAACGTATAACGTATAACGTATAACGTATAACGTATAACGTATAGCGTATAACGGATAACGTATAACGTATAACGTATAACGTATAACGTATAACGTATAACGTATAACGTATAACGGATAACGTATGACGTATGACGTATAACGTATAACGTATAACGTATAACGTATAACGTATAACGTATAACGTATAACGTATAACGTACAACGTATAACGGATGACGTAACACGTATAACGTATAACGTATACCGCATAACGTATAACGTATAACGTAAAACGGATAACGTATAACGTATAACGTATAACGTATAACGTATAACGTATAACGTATAACGTATAACGTATAACGTATAACGTATAACGTATAACGGATAACGTATAACGTATAACGGATAACGCATTACGTATAACGTATAACGTATAACGTATAACGGATGACGTAACACGTATAACGTATAACGTATACCGCATAACGTATAACGTATAACGTATAACGTATAACGTATAACGTATAACGTATAGCGCATAACGTATAACGTATAACGTATAACGTATAACGTATAACGTATAACGTACAACGTATAACGGATGACGTAACACGTATAACGTATAACGTATACCGCATAACGTATAACGTATAACGTATAACGTATAACGTATAACGTATAGCGTATAACGTATAACGTATAACGTATAACGTATAACGTATGACGTATAACGTATAACGTATAACGTATAACGTATAACGTAAAACGGATAACGTATAACGTATAACGTATAACGTATAACGTATAACGTATAACGTATAACGTATAACGGATAACGTATAACGTATAACGGATAACGCATTACGTATAACGTATAACATATAACGTATAACGGATGACGTAACACGTATAACGTATAACGTATACCGCATAACGTATAACGTATAACGTATAACGTATAACGTATAGGGTATAACGTATAACGTATAACGTATAACGTATAACGTAAAACGTATAACGTATAACGTATAACGTATAACGCATAACGTATAACGTAAAACGTATAACGTCTAAGGTATAACGTATAACGTATAACGTATAACGTATAACGTATAACGTATAACGTATAACGTATAACGTATAACGTATAACGTATAACGTATAACGTATAACGTATAACGTATAGCGTATAACGTATAACGTATAACGTATAACGTATAACGTATGACGTATAACGTATAACGTATAACGTATAACGTATAACGTAAAACGGATGACGTATAACGTATAACGTATAACGTATAACGTATAACGTATAACGTATAACGTATAACGTATAACGTATACCGTATAACTTATAACGTATAACGTATAACGTATAACGTATAACGCATAACGTATAACGTATAACGTATAACGTGTAACGTATAACGTATAACGTATAACGTGTAACGGATAACGCATTACGTATAACGTTTAACGTATAACGTATAACGGATGACGTAACACGTATAACGTATAACGTATACCGCATAACGTATAACGTATAACGTATAACGTATAACGTATAACGTATAACGTATAGCGTATAACGGATAACGTATAACGTATAACGTATAACGTATAACGTATAACGTATAACGTATAACGTATAACGGATAACGTATGACGTATGACGTATAACGTATAACGTATAACGTATAACGTATAACGTATAACGTATAACGTATAACGTATAACGTACAACGTATAACGGATGACGTAACACGTATAACGTATAACGTATACCGCATAACGTATAACGTATAACGTATAACGTATAACGTATAACGTATAGCGTATAACGTATAACGTATAACGTATAACGTATAACGTATGACGTATAACGTATATCGTATAACGTATAACGTATAACGTAAAACGGATAACGTATAACGTATAACGTATAACGTATAACGTATAACGTATAACGTATAACGTATAACGTATAACGTATAACGTATAACGTATAACGGATAACGTATAACGTATAACGGATAACGCATTACGTATAACGTATAACGTATAACGTATAACGGATGACGTAACACGTATAACGTATAACGTATAACGTGTAACGTATAACGTATAACGTATAACGTGTAACGGATAACGCATTACGTATAACGTTTAACGTATAACGTATAACGGATGACGTAACACGTATAACGTATAACGTATACCGCATAACGTATAACGTATAACGTATAACGTATAACGTATAACGTATAACGTATAGCGTATAACGTATAACGTATAACGTATAACGTATAACGTATAACGTATAACGTATAACGTAAAACGTATAACGTATAACGTATAACGTATAACGCATAACGTATAACGTAAAACGTATAACGTATAACGTATAACGTATAACGTGTAACGTATAACGTATAACGTATAACGTATAACGTATAACGTATAACGTATAACGTATAACGTATAACGTATAACGTATAACGTATAACGTATAACGTATAACGTATAACGTATAACGTATAACGTATAACGTATAACGTATAACGTATAACGTATAACGTATAACGTATAACGTATAAGGTATAACGTATAACGTATAACGTATAACGTATAACGTATAACGTATAACGTATAACGTATAACGTATAACGTATAACGTATAACGTATAACATATAACGTATAACGTATAATGTATAACGTATAACGTATAACCCACGACGTATAACGTATAACCCACGACGTATAACGTATAACGTATAACGTATAACGTATAACGTATAACGTATAACGTATAACGTATAACTTATAACATATAACGTATAACGTTCAACGAATAACGTATAACGTATAACGTATAAAGTTCAACGTATAACGTATAACGTATAACGTATAACGTATAACGTATAACGTATAACGGATAACGTATAACGTATAACGGATAACGCATTACGTATAACGTATAACGTATAACGTATAACGGATGACGTAACACGTATAACGTATAACGTATAACGTGTAACGTATAACGTATAACGTATAACGTGTAACGGATAACGCATTACGTATAACGTTTAACGTATAACGTATAACGGATGACGTAACACGTATAACGTATAACGTATACCGCATAACGTATAACGTATAACGTATAACGTATAACGTATAACGTATAACGTATAGCGTATAACGTATAACGTATAACGTATAACGTATAACGTATAACGTATAACGTATAACGTAAAACGTATAACGTATAACGTATAACGTATAACGCATAACGTATAACGTAAAACGTATAACGTATAACGTATAACGTATAACGTGTAACGTATAACGTATAACGTATAACGTATAACGTATAACGTATAACGTATAACGTATAACGTATAACGTATAACGTATAACGTATAACGTATAACGTATAACGTATAACGTATAACGTATAACGTATAACGTATAACGTATAACGTATAACGTATAACGTATAACGTATAACGTATAAGGTATAACGTATAACGTATAACGTATAACGTATAACGTATAACGTATAACGTATAACGTATAACGTATAACGTATAACGTATAACGTATAACATATAACGTATAACGTATAATGTATAACGTATAACGTATAACCCACGACGTATAACGTATAACCCACGACGTATAACGTATAACGTATAACGTATAACGTATAACGTATAACGTATAACGTATAACGTATAACTTATAACATATAACGTATAACGTTCAACGAATAACGTATAACGTATAACGTATAAAGTTCAACGTATAACGTATAACGTATAACGTATAACGTATAACGTATAACGTATAACCTATAACGTATAACGTATATCGTATAACATATAACGTATAACGTATAACGTATAACATATAACGTATAACGTATAACGTATAACGTATAACGTATAACGTATAACCTATAACGTAAGACCTATGACGTATAACGTATAACGTATAACGTATAACGTATAACGTATAACGTATAACGTATAACGTATAACGTATAACGTGTAACGTATAACGTGTAACGTATAACGTGTAACGTATAACGTGTAACGTATAACGTGTAACGTATAACGTGTAACGTATAACGTGTAACGTATAACGTGTAACGTATAACGTGTAACGTATAACGTATAACGTATAACGTATAACGTATAACGTATAACGTATAACGTATAACGTATAACGTATAACGTATAACGTATAACGTATAACGTATAACGTATAACGTATAACGTATAACGTATAACGTATAACGTATAACGTATAACGTATAACGTATAACGTATGACGTATAACGTATAACGTATAACGTATAACGTATAACGTATAACGTATAACGTATAACGTATAACGTATAACGTATAACGTATAACGTATAACTTATAACGTATAACGTATAACGTATAACGTATAACGTATAACGTATGACGTATAACGTATAACGTATAACGTATAACGTATAACGTATAACGTATAACGTATAACGTATAACGTATAACGTATAACGTGTTACGTATAACGTATAACGTATAACGGATAACGTATAACGTATAACGGATAACGCATTACGTATAACGTATAACGTATAACGTATAACGTACAACGGATGACGTAACACGTATAACGTATAACGTATACCGCATAACGTATAACGTATAACGTTTAACGTATAACGTATAACGTATAACGTATAACGTATAACGTATAACGTATAACGTATAACGTATAACGTATAACGTACAACGTATAACGTACAACGTATAACGTATAACGTATAACGTATAACGTATAACGTATAACGTATAACGTATAACGTATAACGTATAACGTATAACGCATAACGTATAACGTAAAACGTATAACGTATAAGGTATAACGTATAACGCATAACGTATAACGTATAACGCATAACGTATAACGTATAACGTATAACGTATAACGTATAACGTATAACGTATAACGTATAACGTATAACGTATAACGTATAACGTATAACGTATAACGTATAACGTATACCGTATAACTTATAACGTATAACGTATAACGTATAACGTATAACGCATAACGTATAACGTATAACGTATAACGTGTAACGTATAACGTATAACGTATAACGTGTAACGGATAACGCATTACGTATAACGTTTAACCTATAACGTATAACGGATGACGTAACACGTATAACGTATAACGTATACCGCATATCGTATAACGTATAACGTATAACGTATAACGTATAACGTATAACGTATAGCGTATAACGGATAACGTATAACGTATAACGTATAACGTATAACGTATAACGTATAACGTATAACGTATAACGGATAACGTATGACGTATGACGTATAACGTATAACGTATAACGTATAACGTATAACGTATAACGTATAACGTATAACGTATAACGTACAACGTATAACGGATGACGTAACACGTATAACGTATAACGTATACCGCATAACGTATAACGTATAACGTATAACGTATAACGTATAACGTATAGCGTATAACGTATAACGTATAACGTATAACGTATAACGTATGACGTATAACGTATATCGTATAACGTATAACGTATAACGTAAAACGGATAACGTATAACGTATAACGTATAACGTATAACGTATAACGTATAACGTATAACGTATAACGTATAACGTATAACGTATAACGTATAACGGATAACGTATAACGTATAACGGATAACGCATTACGTATAACGTATAACGTATAACGTATAACGGATGACGTAACACGTATAACGTATAACGTATACCGCATAACGTATAACGTATAACGTATAACGTATAACGTATAACGTATAACGTATAGCGCATAACGTATAACGTATAACGTATAACGTATAACGTATAACGTATAACGTACAACGTATAACGGATGACGTAACACGTATAACGTATAACGTATACCGCATAACGTATAACGTATAACGTATAACGTATAACGTATAACGTATAGCGTATAACGTATAACGTATAACGTATAACGTATAACGTATGACGTATAACGTATAACGTATAACGTATAACGTATAACGTAAAACGGATAACGTATAACGTATAACGTATAACGTATAACGTATAACGTATAACGTATAACGTATAACGGATAACGTATAACGTATAACGGATAACGCATTACGTATAACGTATAACATATAACGTATAACGGATGACGTAACACGTATAACGTATAACGTATACCGCATAACGTATAACGTATAACGTATAACGTATAACGTATAGGGTATAACGTATAACGTATAACGTATAACGTATAACGTAAAACGTATAACGTATAACGTATAACGTATAACGCATAACGTATAACGTAAAACGTATAACGTCTAAGGTATAACGTATAACGTATAACGTATAACGTATAACGTATAACGTATAACGTATAACGTATAACGTATAACGTATAACGTATAACGTATAACGTATAACGTATAACGTATAGCGTATAACGTATAACGTATAACGTATAACGTATAACGTATGACGTATAACGTATAACGTATAACGTATAACGTATAACGTAAAACGGATGACGTATAACGTATAACGTATAACGTATAACGTATAACGTATAACGTATAACGTATAACGGATAACGTATAACGTATAACGGATAACGCTTTACGTATAACGTATAACGTATAACGTATAACGTATAGCGTATAACGTATAACGTATAACGTATAACGTATAACGTATGACGTATAACGTATATCGTATAACGTATAACGTATAACGTAAAACGGATAACGTATAACGTATAACGTATAACGTATAACGTATAGGGTATAACGTATAACGTATAACGTATAACGTATAACGTATAACGTATAACGTATAACATATAACGTAAAACGTATAACGTATAACGTATAACGTATAACGTATAACGTATAACGTATAACGTATAGCGTATAACGGATAACGTATAACGTATAACGTATAACGTATAACGTATAACGTATAACGTATAACGTATAACGTATAACGTATAACGGATAACGTATGACGTATGACGTATAACGTATAACGTATAACGTATAACGTATAACGTATAACGTATAACGTATAACGTATAACGTACAACGTATAACGGATGACGTAACACGTATAACGTATAACGTATACCGCATAACGTATAACGTATAACGTATAACGTATAACGTATAACGTATAGCGTATAACGTATAACGTATAACGTATAACGTATAACGTATAACGTATAACGTATAACGTATAACGCATAACGTATAACGTATAACGTATAACGTGTAACGTATAACGTATAACGTATAACGTGTAACGGATAACGCATTACGTATAACGTTTAACGTATAACGTATAACGGATGACGTAACACGTATAACGTATAACGTATACCGCATAACGTATAACGTATAACGTATAACGTATAACGTATAACGTATAACGTATAGCGTATAACGGATAAGGTATAACGTATAACGTATAACGTATAACGTATAACGTATAACTTATAACGTATAACGTATAACGTATAACGTATAACGTATAACGTATGACGTATAACGTATAACGTATAACGTATAACGTATAACGTATAACGTAAAACGGATAACGTATAACGTATAACGTATAACGTATAACGTATAACGTATAACGTATAACGTATAACGTATAACGTATAACGTATAACGGATAAGGTATAACGTATAACGGATAACGCATTACGTATAACGTATAACGTATAACGTATAACGGATGACGTAACACGTATAACGTATAACGTATACCGCATAACGTATAACGTATAACGTATAACGTATAACGTATAACGTATAACGTATAACGTATAGCGTATAACGTATAACGTATAACGTATAACGTATAACGTATAACGTATAACGTACAACGTATAACGGATGACGTAACACGTATAACGTATAACGTATACCGCATAACGTATAACGTATAACGTATAACGTATAACGTATAACGTATAGCGTATAACGTATAACGTATAACGTATAACGTATAACGTATGACGTATAACGTATAACGTATAACGTATAACGTATAACGTAAAACGGATAACGTATAACGTATAACGTATAACGTATAACGTATAACGTATAACGTATAACGTATAACGTATAACGGATAACGTATAACGTATAACGGATAACGCATTACGTATAACGTATAACATATAACGTATAACGGATGACGTAACACGTATAACGTATAACGTATACCGCATAACGTATAACGTATAACGTATAACGTATAACGTATAGGGTATAACGTATAACGTATAACGTATAACGTATAACGTATAACGTAAAACGTATAACGTATAACGTATAACGTATAACGCATAACGTATAACGTAAAACGTATAACGTCTAAGGTATAACGTATAACGTATAACGTATAACGTATAACGTATAACGTATAACGTATAACGTATAACGTATAACGTATAACGTATAACGTATAGCGTATAACGTATAACGTATAACGTATAACGTATAACGTATGACGTATAACGTATAACGTATAACGTATAACGTATAACGTAAAACGGATGACGTATAACGTATAACGTATAACGTATAACGTATAACGTATAACGTATAACGTATAACGGATAACGTATAACGTATAACGGATAACGCTTTACGTATAACGTATAACGTATAACGTATAACGGATGACGTAACACGTATAACGTATAACGCATACCGCATAACGTATAACGTATAACGTATAACGTATAACGTATAGGGTATAACGTATAACGTATAACGTATAACGTATAACGTATAACGTATAACGTATAACATATAACGTAAAACGTATAACGTATAACGTATAACGTATAACGTATAACGTATAACGTATAACGTATAACGTATAACGTATAACGTATAACGTATAACGTATAACGTGTAACGTATAACGTATAACGTATAACGTATGACGTATATCGTATAAGGTGTAACCTACAACGTATAACGTATGACGTATAACGTATAACGTATAACGTATGACGTATATCGTATAAGGTGTAACCTACAACGCATAACGTATGACGTATAACATATAACGTATAACGTATAATGTATAACGTGTAACGTATAACCCACGACGTATAACGTATAACCCACGACGTATAACGTATAACGTATAACGTATAACGTATAACGTATAACGTATAACGTATAACGTATAAAGTTCAACGTATAACGTATAACGTATAACTTATAACGCATAACGTATAAAGTTCAACGAATAACGTATAACGTATAACGTATAAAGTTCAACGTATAACGTATAACGTATAACGTATAACGTATAACGTATAAAGTTCAACGTATAACGTATAACGTATAACGTATAACGTATAAAGTATAACGTATATTGTATAACGTATAACGTATAACGTATAACATATAACGTATAACGTATAACATATAACGTATAACGTATAACGTATAACGTATAACGTATAACGTATAACGTATAACGTATAACGTATAACGTATAACGTATAACCTATAACGTATAACGTATATCGTATAACATATAACGTATAACGTATAACGTATAACATATAACGTATAACGTATAACGTATAACGTATAACCTATAACGTAAGACCTATGACGTATAACGTATAACGTATAACGTATAACGTATAACGTATAACGTATAACGTATAACGTATAACGTATAACGTATAACGTATAACGTATAACGTATAACGTATAACGTATAAAGTTCAACGTATAACGTATAACGTATAACGTATAACGTATAAAGTATAACGTATATTGTATAACGTATAACGTATAACGTATAACATATAACGTATAACGTATAACATATAACGTATAACGTATAACGGATAACGCAATTACGTATAACGTATAACGTATAACGTATAACGTATAACGGATGACGTAACACGTATAACGTATAACGTATACCGCATAACGTATAACGTATAACGTTTAACGTATAACGTATAACGTATAACGTATAACGTATAACGTATAACGTATAACGTATAACGTATAACGTATAACGTATAACGTATAACGTACAACGTATAACGTACAACGTATAACGTATAACGTATAACGTATAACGTATAACGTATAACGTATAACGTATAACGTATAACGTATAACGTATAACGTATAACGTATAACGTATAACGTATAACGTGTAACGTATAACGTGTAACGTATAACGTATAACGTATAACGGATAACGTATAACGTATAACGGATAACGCATTGCGTATAACGTATAACGTATAACGTATAACGGATGACGTAACACGTATAACGTATAACGTATAACGTATAACGTATAACGTATAACGCATAACGTATAACGTAAAACGTATAACGTATAAGGTATAACGTATAACGCATAACGTATAACGTATAACGCATAACGTATAACGTATAACGTATAACGTATAACGTATAACGTATAACGTATAACGTATAACGTATAAGGTATAACGTATAACGTATAACGTATAACGTATAACGTATAACGTATAACGTTTAACGTATAACGTATAACGTATAACGTATAACGTATAACGTATAACGTATAACGTATAACGTATAACGTATAACGTATAACGTATAACGTATAACGTATAACGTATAGCGTATAACGTATAACGTATAACGTATAACGTATAACGTATAACGTATAACGTATAACGTATAACGTATAACGTATAACGTATAACGTATAACGTATAACGTATAACGTATAACGTTTAACGTATAACGTATAACGTATTTTTTTTTTTTTTTTTTTTTTTATTAACGTGGGGGAAATCTTCGAAAGACCCCCCCGCCGCCTGGGGAGGGGCGGGGGGAGTGTGGGATTCCCCGCGCCCGGAAGGAAACCCATCGGGCGCGGGACCTACCCACTAAAACCCACCACGGTGGCCATCCTCGCACTATGCAGGGGGAGCACCTGGGACCGAAGACATCATAACATCAGGTGCTCCCCCGTGCAGGGCTCTCGCGCCCGTGTCCTCCCGTTCCAGGGAAGGGAGGGGGTACTTCACCCTCCCTTCCCTGTTTTCTCCTCGGCGCTCTGGCGCCCGACGTCGGAGCAGGGCCACACTGCTCCGACGTCCCACTCCCGGGGGCCGCCCGAGGGCGGCCGCGAGTCCCACACTCGCGACCGCCCACGGCCCCCATAGCCGCGCCGGAGGCACGGCCCTGGGACCGTGCCGTCGGCGCGGCCGCACCCCGGCTCGTACGCTCCCGAGGGCGGCTCTGGCCTCTCCGCCCTCGAGAGCGTCGCCGTCCCTTATTCCTCCCACCCCTCAGACGACGGGCGGTGGCACGAGCCTCAAGGGCTACGCACCCCCGCCCGCCGCTCTCAGGGTGGCCTCCCCAGCCCTTCCGGAGGCCCACCCGCCCCCGGCCTCGGACGAGGCCTCGCTCGCGGTCTCCCGCTCTCGCGAATGCGGCTCGCGGCCTCCTTCCGCGAGATTACCTCCTCGCAGAAGGAGGCCACGGCCCGCCACTTCGTCTCGCTGCCGAGCATGGCCTGTACCACGCCCGGCAGCGATAGGTCCGCCCCAATCACGGCCGTGAGGACACGGCGCTCCACCCCCCAGGCCGGACACACCTCGAGGGTGTGTTGCGCCGTGTCCTCGTCCGCTGGACAGTGCCAGCAGCGCGCCGCCTCTTCCACACCGATCCGGCACAGGTACTGACCGAAGCATCCGTGCCCGGACAGCACCTGCACCAACCGGTAGGTGAGTGAGCCGAAGCGCCTACCCAGCCACTCAAACAGGACCGGCCGGATAGCCCGGACAGTCCTCTGGCCGAACAACGGCTCGGCCAGCCGCTGCTGCCAAAGCTGCAGCATGGACTCCCGGGCCTGGCGCCTCAGGGCCTCCACCTCGCAGCCCGCCAGGACCACCCCATCCTCGCGGGCGCGCATGCGGCCCTCGTAGAAAGCCGCATGCGCGCCCGCGATCAAGTCCGCCGGGGGTAGCCCTGACAGGACGCTCGCCGCCTCATACGAAACGGTCCGGTAACGTATAACGTATACCGTATAACTTATAACGTATAACGTATAACGTATAACGTATAACGTATAACGTATAACGTATAACGTATAACGTGTAACGTATAACGTATAACGTATAACGTGTAACGGATAACGCATTACGTATAACGTTTAACGTATAACGTATAACGGATGACGTAACACGTATAACGTATAACGTATACCGCATAACGTATAACGTATAACGTATAACGTATAACGTATAACGTATAACGTATAACGTATAGCGTATAACGTATAACGTATAACGTATAACGTATAACGTATAACGTATAACGTATAACGTAAAACGTATAACGTATAACGTATAACGTATAACGCATAACGTATAACGTAAAACGTATAACGTATAACGTATAACGTATAACGTATAACGTATAACGTATAACGTATAACGTATAACGTATAACGTATAACGTATAACGTATAACGTATAACGTATAACGTATAACGTATAACGTATAACGTATAACGTATAACGTATAACGTATAACGTATAGCGTATAACGTATAACGTATAACGTATAACGTATAACGTATAACGTATAACGTATAACGTATAACGTATAACGTATAACGTATAACGTATAACGTGTAACGTATAACGTATAACGTATAACGTATAACGTATAACATATAACGTATAACGTATAATGTATAACGTATAACGTATAACCCACGACGTATAACGTATAACCCACGACGTATAACGTATAACGTATAACGTATAACGTATAACGTATAACGTATAAAGTTCAACGTATAACGTATAACGTATAACTTATAACATATAACGTATAACGTTCAACGAATAACGTATAACGTATAACGTATAAAGTTCAACGTATAACGTATAACGTATAACGTATAACGTATAAAGTTCAACGTATAACGTATAACGTATAACGTATAACGTATAACGTATAACGTATAAAGTTCAACGTATAACGTATAACGTATAACGTATAACGTATAACGTATAACGAATAACGTATAACGTATAACGTATAACGTATAACGTATAACGTATAACGTATAACGTATAACGTATAACGTATAACGTATAACGTGTAACGTATAACGTATAACGTATAACGGATAACGTATAACGTATAACGTATAACGTATAACGTATGACGTATGACGTATAACGTATAACGTAAAACGTATAACGTATAACGGATAACGTATAACGTATAACGTATAACGTATAACGTATAACGTATAACGTATAACGGATAACGTATGACGTATGACGTACAACGTATAACGTATAACGTATAACGTATAACGTATAACGTATAACGTATAACGTATAACGTACAACGTATAACGGATGACGTAACACGTATAACGTATAACGTATACCGCATAACGTATAACGTATAACGTATAACGTATAACGTATAACGTATAGCGTATAACGTATAACGTATAACGTATAACGTATAACGTATGACGTATAACGTATAACGTATAACGTATAACGTATAACGTAAAACGGATAACGTATAACGTATAACGTATAACGTATAACGTATAACGTATAACGTATAACGTATAACGGATAACGTATAACGTATAACGGATAACGCATTACGTATAACGTATAACGTATAACGTATAACGGATGACGTAACACGTATAACGTATAACGTATACCGCATAACGTATAACGTATAGCGTATAACGTATAACGTATAACGTATAACGTATAACGTATAACGTATAACGTACAACGTATAACGGATGACGTAACACGTATAACGTATAACGTATACAGCATAACGTATAACGTATAACGTATAACGTATAACGTATAACGTATAACGTATAACGTATAGCGTATAACGTATAACGTATAACGTATAACGTATAACGTATGACGTATAACGTATAACGTATAACGTATAACGTATAACGTAAAACGGATAACGTATAACGTATAACGTATAACGTATAACGTATAACGTATAACGTATAACGTATAACGGATAACGTATAACGTATAACGGATAACGGATAACGTATAACGTATAACGGATAACGCATTACGTATAACGTATAACGTATAACGTATAACGTATAACGGATGACGTAACACGTATAACGTATAACGTATACCGCATAACGTATAACGTATAACGTTTAACGTATAACGTATAACGTATAACGTATAACGTATAACGTATAACGTATAACGGATAACGTATAACGTATAACGGATAACGCATTACGTATAACGTATAACGTATAACGTATAACGTATAACGGATGACGTAACACGTATAACGTATAACGTATACCGCATAACGTATAACGTATAACGTTTAACGTATAACGTATAACGTATAACGTATAACGTATAACGTATAACGTATAACGTGTAACGTATAACGTGTAACGTATAACGTATAACGTATAACGGATAACGTATAACGTATAACGGATAACGCATTGCGTATAACGTATAACGTATAACGTATAACGGATGACGTAACACGTATAACGTATAACGGATGACGTAACACGTATAACGTATAACGGATGACGTAACACGTATAACGTATAACGTATACCGCATAACGTATAACGTATAACGTATAACGTATAACGTTTAACGTATAACGTATAACGTATAACGTATAACGTATAACGTATAACGTATAACGTATAACGTATAACGCATAACGTATAACGTAAAACGTATAACGTATAAGGTATAACGTATAACGCATAACGTATAACGTATAACGCATAACGTATAACGTATAACGTATAACGTATAACGTATAAGGTATAACGTATAACGTATAACGTATAAGGTATAACGTATAACGTATAACGTATAACGTATAACGTATAACGTATAACGTTTAACGTATAACGTATAACGTATAACGTATAACGTGTAACGTATAACGTATAACGTATAACGTGTAACGGATAACGCATTACGTATAACGTTTAACGTATAACGTATAACGGATGACGTAACACGTATATCGTATAACGTATACCGCATAACGTATAACGTATAACGTATAACGTATAACGTATAACGTATAACGTATAGCGTATAACGTATAACGTATAACGTATAACGTATAACGTATAACGTATAACGTATAACGTAAAACGTATAACGTATAACGTATAACGTATAACGCATAACGTATAACGTAAAACGTATAACGTATAACGTATAACGTATAACGTATAACGTATAACGTATAACGTATAACGTATAACGTATAACGTATAACGTATAACGTATAACGTATAACGTATAACGTATAACGTATAACGTATAACGTATAACGTATAACGTATAACGTATAACGTATAACGTATAACGTATAACGTATAACGTATAACGTATAACGTATAACGTATAACGTATAACGTATAACGTATAACGTATAACGTATAACGTATAACGTATAACGTATAACGTATAACGTATAACGTATAACGTATAACGTATAACGTATAACGTATAACGTATAACATATAACGTATAACGTATAATGTATAACGTATAACGTATAACCCACGACGTATAACGTATAACCCACGACGTATAACGTATAACGTATAACGTATAACGTATAACGTATAACGTATAACGTATAACGTATAACGTATAACTTATAACATATAACGTATAACGTTCAACGAATAACGTATTACGTATAACGTATAAAGTTCAACGTATAACGTATAACGTATAACGTATAACGTATAAAGTTCAACGTATAACGTATAACGTATAAAGTTCAACGTATAACGTATAACGTATAACGTATAACGTATAACGTATAACGTATAAAGTTCAACGTATAACGTATAACGTATAACGTATAACGTATAACGTATAACGTATAACGTATAACGTATAACGTATAACGTATAACGTATAACGTATAACGTATAACGTATAACGTATAACGTATAACGTATAACGTACAACGTATAACGGATGACGTAACACGTATAACGTATAACGTATACCGCATAACGTATAACGTATAACGTTTAACGTATAACGTATAACGTATAACGTATAACGTATAACGTATAACGTATAACGTGTAACGTATAACGTGTAACGTATAACGTATAACGTATAACGGATAACGTATAACGTATAACGGATAACGCATTGCGTATAACGTATAACGTATAACATATAACGTATAACGTATAACGTGTAACGTATAACGTGTAACGTATAACGTGTAACGTATAACGTGTAACGTATAACGTGTAACGTATAACGTATAACGTATAACGTATAACGTATAACGTATAACGTATAACGTATAACGTATAACGTATAACGTATAACGTATAACGTATAACGTATAACGTATAACGTATAACGTATAACGTATAACGTATAACGTATAACGTATAACGTATAACGTATAACGTATAACGTATAACGTATAACGTATAACGTATAACGTATAACGTATAACGTAAAACGTATAACGTATAACGTATAACGTATAACGTATAACGTATAACGTATAACGTATAACGTATAAAGTTCAACGTATAACGTATAACGTATAACGTATAAAGTTCAACGTATAACGTATAACGTATAAAGTTCAACGTATAACGTATAACGTATAACGTATAACGTATAACGTATAACGTATAAAGTTCAACGTATAACGTATAACGTATAACGTATAACGTATAACGTATAACGTATAACGTATAACGTATAACGTATAACGTATAACGTATAACGTATAACGTATAACGTATAACGTATAACGTATAACGTATAACGTATAACGTACAACGTATAACGGATGACGTAACACGTATAACGTATAACGTATACCGCATAACGTATAACGTATAACGTTTAACGTATAACGTATAACGTATAACGTATAACGTATAACGTATAACGTATAACGTATAACGTATAACGTAAAACGGATAACGTATAACGTATAACGTATAACGTATAACGTATAACGTATAACGTATAACGTATAAAGTTCAACGTATAACGTATAACGTATAACGTATAACGTATAAAGTTCAACGTATAACGTATAACGTATAAAGTTCAACGTATAACGTATAACGTATAACGTATAACGTATAACGTATAACGTATAAAGTTCAACGTATAACGTATAACGTATAACGTATAACGTATAACGTATAACGTATAACGTATAACGTATAACGTATAACGTATAACGTATAACGTATAACGTATAACGTATAACGTATAACGTATAACGTATAACGTACAACGTATAACGGATGACGTAACACGTATAACGTATAACGTATACCGCATAACGTATAACGTATAACGTTTAACGTATAACGTATAACGTATAACGTATAACGTATAACGTATAACGTATAACGTGTAACGTATAACGTGTAACGTATAACGTATAACGTATAACGGATAACGTATAACGTATAACGGATAACGCATTGCGTATAACGTATAACGTATAACATATAACGTATAACGTATAACGTGTAACGTATAACGTGTAACGTATAACGTATAACGTATAACGTATAACGTATAGCGTATAACGTATAACGTATAACGTATAACGTATAACGTATAACGTATAACGTATAACGTATAACGTATAACGTATAACGTATAACGTATAACGTATAACGTATAACGTATAACGTATAACGTATAACGTATAACGTATAACGTATAACGTATAACGTATAACGTATAACGTATAACGTATAACGTATAACGTATAACGTATAACGTATAACGTATAACGTATAACGTATAACGTATAACGTATAACGTATAACGTATAACGTATAACGTATAACGTATAACGTATAACGTATAACGTATAACGTATAACGTATAACGTATAACGTATAACGTATAACGTATACCGTATAACGTATAACGTATAACTTATAACGTATAACGTATAACGTATAACGTATAACGTATAACGTATGACGTATAACGTATAACGTATAACGTATAACGTATAACGTATAACGTATAACGTATAACGTATAACGTATAACGTATAACGTATAACGTATAACGTGTAACGTATAACGTATAACGTATAACGGATAACGTATAACGTATAACGGATAACGCATTACGTATAACGTATAACGTATAACGTATAACGTATAACGGATGACGTAACACGTATAACGTATACCGCATAACGTATAACGTATAACGTTTAACGTATAACGTATAACGTATAACGTATAACGTATAACGTATAACGTATAACGTATAACGTATAACGTATAACGTATAACGTATAACGTATAACGTATAACGTATAACGTACAACGTATAACGTACAACGTATAACGTATAACGTATAACGTATAACGTATAACGTATAACGTATAACGTATAACGTATAACGTATAACGTATAACGTATAACGTATAACGTATAACGTGTAACGTATAACGTGTAACGTATAACGTGTAACGTATAACGTATAACGTATAACGGATAACGTATAACGTATAACGGATAACGCATTGCGTATAACGTATAACGTATAACGTATAACGGATAACGTATAACGTATAACGGATAACGCATTGCGTATAACGTATAACGTATAACATATAACGTATAACGTATAACGTGTAACGTATAACGTGTAACGTATAACGTGTAACGTATAACGTGTAACGTATAACGTGTAACGTATAACGTGTAACGTATAACGTGTAACGTATAACGTATAACGTATAACGTATAACGTATAACGTATAACGTATAACGTATAACGTATAACGTATAACGTATAACGTATAACGTATAACGTATAACGTATAACGTATAACGTATAACGTATAACGTATAACGTATAACGTATAACGTATAACGTATAACGTATAACGTATAACGTAAAACGTATAACGTATAACGTATAACGTATAACGTATAACGTATAACGTATAACGTATAACGTATAAAGTTCAACGTATAACGTATAACGTATAACGTATAAAGTTCAACGTATAACGTATAACGTATAAAGTTCAACGTATAACGTATAACGTATAACGTATAACGTATAACGTATAACGTATAAAGTTCAACGTATAACGTATAACGTATAACGTATAACGTATAACGTATAACGTATAACGTATAACGTATAACGTATAACGTATAACGTATAACGTATAACGTATAACGTATAACGTATAACGTACAACGTATAACGGATGACGTAACACGTATAACGTATAACGTATACCGCATAACGTATAACGTATAACGTTTAACGTATAACGTATAACGTATAACGTATAACGTATAACGTATAACGTATAACGTATAACGTATAACGTAAAACGGATAACGTATAACGTATAACGTATAACGTATAACGTATAACGTATAACGTATAACGTATAAAGTTCAACGTATAACGTATAACGTATAACGTATAACGTATAAAGTTCAACGTATAACGTATAACGTATAAAGTTCAACGTATAACGTATAACGTATAACGTATAACGTATAACGTATAACGTATAAAGTTCAACGTATAACGTATAACGTATAACGTATAACGTATAACGTATAACGTATAACGTATAACGTATAACGTATAACGTATAACGTATAACGTATAACGTATAACGTATAACGTATAACGTATAACGTACAACGTATAACGGATGACGTAACACGTATAACGTATAACGTATACCGCATAACGTATAACGTATAACGTTTAACGTATAACGTATAACGTATAACGTATAACGTATAACGTATAACGTATAACGTATAACGTGTAACGTATAACGTGTAACGTATAACGTATAACGTATAACGGATAACGTATAACGTATAACGGATAACGCATTGCGTATAACGTATAACGTATAACATATAACGTATAACGTATAACGTGTAACGTATAACGTGTAACGTATAACGTATAACGTATAACGTATAACGTATAGCGTATAACGTATAACGTATAACGTATAACGTATAACGTATAACGTATAACGTATAACGTATAACGTATAACGTATAACGTATAACGTATAACGTATAACGTATAACGTATAACGTATAACGTATAACGTATAACGTATAACGTATAACGTATAACGTATAACGTATAACGTATAACGTATAACGTATAACGTATAACGTATAACGTATAACGTATAACGTATAACGTATAACGTATAACGTATAACGTATAACGTATAACGTATAACGTATAACGTATAACGTATACCGTATAACGTATAACGTATAACTTATAACGTATAACGTATAACGTATAACGTATAACGTATAACGTATGACGTATAACGTATAACGTATAACGTATAACGTATAACGTATAACGTATAACGTATACCGTATAACGTATAACGTATAACTTATAACGTATAACGTATAACGTATAACGTATAACGTATAACGTATGACGTATAACGTATAACGTATAACGTATAACGTATAACGTATAACGTATAACGTATAACGTATAACGTATAACGTATAACGTATAACGTATAACGTGTAACGTATAACGTATAACGTATAACGGATAACGTATAACGTATAACGGATAACGCATTACGTATAACGTATAACGTATAACGTATAACGTATAACGGATGACGTAACACGTATAACGTATACCGCATAACGTATAACGTATAACGTTTAACGTATAACGTATAACGTATAACGTATAACGTATAACGTATAACGTATAACGTATAACGTATAACGTATAACGTATAACGTATAACGTATAACGTACAACGTATAACGTACAACGTATAACGTATAACGTATAACGTATAACGTATAACGTATAACGTATAACGTATAACGTATAACGTATAACGTATAACGTATAACGTATAACGTATAACGTGTAACGTATAACGTGTAACGTATAACGTGTAACGTATAACGTATAACGTATAACGGATAACGTATAACGTATAACGGATAACGCATTGCGTATAACGTATAACGTATAACGTATAACGGATAACGTATAACGTATAACGGATAACGCATTGCGTATAACGTATAACGTATAACATATAACGTATAACGTATAACGTGTAACGTATAACGTGTAACGTATAACGTGTAACGTATAACGTGTAACGTATAACGTGTAACGTATAACGTGTAACGTATAACGTATAACGTATAACGTATAACGTATAACGTATAACGTATAACGTATAACGTATAACGTATAACGTATAACGTATAACGTATAACGTATAACGTATAACGTATAACGTATAACGTATAACGTATAACGTATAACGTATAACGTATAACGTATAACGTATAACGTATAACGTATAACGTATAACGTATAACGTATAACGTAAAACGTATAACGTATAACGTATAACGTATAACGTATAACGTATAACGTATAACGTATAACGTATAAAGTTCAACGTATAACGTATAACGTATAACGTATAAAGTTCAACGTATAACGTATAACGTATAAAGTTCAACGTATAACGTATAACGTATAACGTATAACGTATAACGTATAACGTATAAAGTTCAACGTATAACGTATAACGTATAACGTATAACGTATAACGTATAACGTATAACGTATAACGTATAACGTATAACGTATAACGTATAACGTATAACGTATAACGTATAACGTATAACGTACAACGTATAACGGATGACGTAACACGTATAACGTATAACGTATACCGCATAACGTATAACGTATAACGTTTAACGTATAACGTATAACGTATAACGTATAACGTATAACGTATAACGTATAACGTATAACGTATAACGTAAAACGGATAACGTATAACGTATAACGTATAACGTATAACGTATAACGTATAACGTATAACGTATAAAGTTCAACGTATAACGTATAACGTATAACGTATAACGTATAAAGTTCAACGTATAACGTATAACGTATAAAGTTCAACGTATAACGTATAACGTATAACGTATAACGTATAACGTATAACGTATAAAGTTCAACGTATAACGTATAACGTATAACGTATAACGTATAACGTATAACGTATAACGTATAACGTATAACGTATAACGTATAACGTATAACGTATAACGTATAACGTATAACGTATAACGTATAACGTACAACGTATAACGGATGACGTAACACGTATAACGTATAACGTATACCGCATAACGTATAACGTATAACGTTTAACGTATAACGTATAACGTATAACGTATAACGTATAACGTATAACGTATAACGTATAACGTATGACGTATAACGTATAACGTATAACGTATAACGTATAACGTATAACGTATAACGTATAACGTATAACGTATAACGTATAACGTATAACGTATAACGTGTAACGTATAACGTATAACGTATAACGGATAACGTATAACGTATAACGGATAACGCATTACGTATAACGTATAACGTATAACGTATAACGTATAACGGATGACGTAACACGTATAACGTATACCGCATAACGTATAACGTATAACGTTTAACGTATAACGTATAACGTATAACGTATAACGTATAACGTATAACGTATAACGTATAACGTATAACGTATAACGTATAACGTATAACGTATAACGTACAACGTATAACGTACAACGTATAACGTATAACGTATAACGTATAACGTATAACGTATAACGTATAACGTATAACGTATAACGTATAACGTATAACGTATAACGTATAACGTATAACGTGTAACGTATAACGTGTAACGTATAACGTGTAACGTATAACGTATAACGTATAACGGATAACGTATAACGTATAACGGATAACGCATTGCGTATAACGTATAACGTATAACGTATAACGGATAACGTATAACGTATAACGGATAACGCATTGCGTATAACGTATAACGTATAACATATAACGTATAACGTATAACGTGTAACGTATAACGTGTAACGTATAACGTGTAACGTATAACGTGTAACGTATAACGTGTAACGTATAACGTGTAACGTATAACGTGTAACGTATAACGTATAACGTATAACGTATAACGTATAACGTATAACGTATAACGTATAACGTATAACGTATAACGTATAACGTATAACGTATAACGTATAACGTATAACGTATAACGTATAACGTATAACGTATAACGTATAACGTATAACGTATAACGTATAACGTATAACGTATAACGTATAACGTATAACGTATAACGTAAAACGTATAACGTATAACGTATAACGTATAACGTATAACGTATAACGTATAACGTATAACGTATAAAGTTCAACGTATAACGTATAACGTATAACGTATAAAGTTCAACGTATAACGTATAACGTATAAAGTTCAACGTATAACGTATAACGTATAACGTATAACGTATAACGTATAACGTATAAAGTTCAACGTATAACGTATAACGTATAACGTATAACGTATAACGTATAACGTATAACGTATAACGTATAACGTATAACGTATAACGTATAACGTATAACGTATAACGTATAACGTATAACGTACAACGTATAACGGATGACGTAACACGTATAACGTATAACGTATACCGCATAACGTATAACGTATAACGTTTAACGTATAACGTATAACGTATAACGTATAACGTATAACGTATAACGTATAACGTATAACGTATAACGTAAAACGGATAACGTATAACGTATAACGTATAACGTATAACGTATAACGTATAACGTATAACGTATAAAGTTCAACGTATAACGTATAACGTATAACGTATAACGTATAAAGTTCAACGTATAACGTATAACGTATAAAGTTCAACGTATAACGTATAACGTATAACGTATAACGTATAACGTATAACGTATAAAGTTCAACGTATAACGTATAACGTATAACGTATAACGTATAACGTATAACGTATAACGTATAACGTATAACGTATAACGTATAACGTATAACGTATAACGTATAACGTATAACGTATAACGTACAACGTATAACGGATGACGTAACACGTATAACGTATAACGTATACCGCATAACGTATAACGTATAACGTTTAACGTATAACGTATAACGTATAACGTATAACGTATAACGTATAACGTATAACGTATAACGTGTAACGTATAACGTGTAACGTATAACGTATAACGTATAACGGATAACGTATAACGTATAACGGATAACGCATTGCGTATAACGTATAACGTATAACATATAACGTATAACGTATAACGTGTAACGTATAACGTGTAACGTATAACGTATAACGTATAACGTATAACGTATAGCGTATAACGTATAACGTATAACGTATAACGTATAACGTATAACGTATAACGTATAACGTATAACGTATAACGTATAACGTATAACGTATAACGTATAACGTATAACGTATAACGTATAACGTATAACGTATAACGTATAACGTATAACGTATAACGTATAACGTATAACGTATAACGTATAACGTATAACGTATAACGTATAACGTATAACGTATAACGTATAACGTATAACGTATAACGTATAACGTATAACGTATAACGTATAACGTATACCGTATAACGTATAACGTATAACTTATAACGTATAACGTATAACGTATAACGTATAACGTATAACGTATGACGTATAACGTATAACGTATAACGTATAACGTATAACGTATAACGTATAACGTATAACGTATAACGTATAACGTGTAACGTATAACGTATAACGTATAACGGATAACGTATAACGTATAACGGATAACGCATTACGTATAACGTATAACGTATAACGTATAACGTATAACGGATGACGTAACACGTATAACGTATACCGCATAACGTATAACGTATAACGTTTAACGTATAACGTATAACGTATAACGTATAACGTATAACGTATAACGTATAACGTATAACGTATAACGTATAACGTATAACGTATAACGTATAACGTATAACGTACAACGTATAACGTACAACGTATAACGTATAACGTATAACGTATAACGTATAACGTATAACGTATAACGTATGACGTATAACGTATAACGTATAACGTATAACGTATAACGTATAACGTATAACGTATAACGTATAACGTATAACGTATAACGTATAACGTATAACGTGTAACGTATAACGTATAACGTATAACGGATAACGTATAACGTATAACGGATAACGCATTACGTATAACGTATAACGTATAACGTATAACGTATAACGGATGACGTAACACGTATAACGTATACCGCATAACGTATAACGTATAACGTTTAACGTATAACGTATAACGTATAACGTATAACGCATAACGTATAACGTAAAACGTATAACGTATAAGGTATAACGTATAACGCATAACGTATAACGTATAACGCATAACGTATAACGTATAACGTATAACGTATAACGTATAACGTATAACGTATAACGTATAACGTATAACGTATAAGGTATAACGTATAACGTATAACGTATAACGTATAACGTATAACGTATAACGTTTAACGTATAACGTATAACGTATAACGTATAACGTATAACGTATAACGTATAACGTATAACGTATAACGTATAACGTATAACGTATAACGTATAACGTATAACGTATAACGTATAACGTATAACGTATAACGTATAACGTATAACGTATAACGTATAACGTATAACGTATAACGCATAACGTATAACGTATAACGTATAACGTATAACGTATAACGTATAACGTATAACGTATAACTTATAACGTATAACGTATAACGTATAACGTATAACGTATAACGTATGACGTATAACGTATAACGTATAACGTATAACGTATAACGTATGACGTATAACGTATAACGTATAACGTATAACGTGTAACGTATAACGTATAACGTATAACGGATAACGTATAACGTATAACGGATAACGCATTACGTATAACGTATAACGTATAACGTATAACGTATAACGGATGACGTAACACGTATAACGTATACCGCATAACGTATAACGTATAACGTTTAACGTATAACGTATAACGTATAACGTATAACGTATAACGTATAACGTATAACGTATAACGTATAACGTATAACGTATAACGTATAACGTATAACGTACAACGTATAACGTACAACGTATAACGTATAACGTATAACGTATAACGTATAACGTATAACGTATAACGTATAACGTATAACGTATAACGTATAACGTATAACGTATAACGTATAACGTATAACGTATAACGTATAACGTAAAACGTATAACGTATAACGTATAACGTATAACGCATAACGTATAACGTAAAACGTATAACGTATAACGTATAACGTATAACGTATAACGTATAACGTATAACGTATAACGTATAACGTATAACGTATAACGTATAACGTATAACGTATAACGTATAACGTATAACGTATAACGTATAACGTATAACGTATAACGTATAACGTATAACGTATAACGTATAAGGTATAACGTATAACGTATAACGTATAACGTATAACGTATAACGTTTAACGTATAACGTATAACGTATAACGTATAACGTATAACGTATAACGTATAACGTATAACGTATAACGTATAACGTATAACGTATAACGTATAACGTATAACGTATAACGTATAACGTATAGCGTATAACGTATAACGTATAACGTATAACGTATAACGTGTAACGTATAACGTATAACGTATAACGTATAACGTATAACGTATAACGTATAACGTATAACGTATAACGTATAACGTATAACGTATAACGTATAACGTATAACGTATAACGTATACCGTATAACTTATAACGTATAACGTATAACGTATAACGTATAACGTATAACGTATAACGTATAACGTATACCGCAAAACGTATAACGTATAACGTATAACGTATAACGTATAACGTATAACGTATAGCGTATAACGTATAACGTATAACGTATAACGTATAACGTATAACGTATAACGTATAACGTAAGACGTATAACGTATAACGTATAACGTATAACGCATAACGTATAACGTAAAACGTATAACGTATAACGTATAACGTATAACGTATAACGTATAACGTATAGCGTATAACGTATAACGTATAACGTATAACGTATAACGTATAACGTATAACGTATAACGTATAACGTATAACGTATAACGTATAACGTATAACGTATAACGTATAACGTATAACGTATAACGTATAACGTATAACGTATAACGTATAACGTATAACGTATAACGTATAACGTATAACGTATAACGTATAACGTATAACGTATAACGTATAACGTATAACGTATAACGTATAACGTATAACGTATAACGTATAACGTATAACGTATAACGTATAACATATAACGTATAACGTATAATGTATAACGTATAACGTATAACCCACGACGTATAACGTATAATGTATAACGTATAACGTATAACCCACGACGTATAACGTATAACCCACGACGTATAACGTATAACGTATAACGTATAACGTATAACGTATAACGTATAAAGTTCAACGTATAACGTATAACGTATAACTTATAACATATAACGTATAACGTTCAACGAATAACGTATAACGTATAACGTATAAAGTTCAACGTATAACGTATAACGTATAACGTATAACGTATAAAGTTCAACGTATAACGTATAACGTATAACGTATAACGTATAACGTATAACGTATAAAGTTCAACGTATAACGTATAACGTATAGCGTATAACGTATAACGAATAACGTATAACGTATAACGTATAACGTATAACGTATAACGTATAACGTATAACGTATAACGTGTAACGTATAACGTATAACGTATAACGGATAACGTATAACGTATAACGTATAACGTATAACGTATGACGTATAACGTATAACGTAAAACGTATAACGTATAACGGATAACGTATAACGTATAACGTATAACGTATAACGTATAACGTATAACGTATAACGGATAACGTATGACGTATGACGTACAACGTATAACGTATAACGTATAACGTATAACGTATAACGTATAACGTATAACGTATAACGTACAACGTATAACGGATGACGTAACACGTATAACGTATAATGTATACCGCATAACGTATAACGTATAACGTATAACGTATAACGTATAACGTATAGCGTATAACGTATAACGTATAACGTATAACGTATAACGTATGACGTATAACGTATAACGTATAACGTATAACGTATGACGTAAAACGGATAACGTATAACGTATAACGTATAACGTATAACGTATAAAGCATAACGTATAACGTATAACGTATAACGTATAACGTATACCGTATAACGTATAACGTGTAACGTATGACGTATAACGTATAGCGTATAACGTATATCGTATAACGTATAACGTTTAACGTATAACGTATAACATATAATGTATAACGCATATCCTAGGACTTATGCTGAATAACGTATAACGTATAACGTATAACGTATAACGTATAACGTATAACGTATAACGTATAACGTATAACGTATAACGTATAACGTGTAACGTATAACGTATACCGTATAAAGTATAACGTATAACGTATAACGTATAACGTATAACGTATAACGTAATACGTATAACGTATAACGTATAACGTATAACGTATAACGGATAACGTATAACGTATACCGTGTAACGTATAACGTATAACGTATAACGTATTACGTATAACGTATAACATATAATCTATAACGCATATCCTAGAACTTATGCCGTATAACGTATAATGTATAACGTATAACGTATAACATTTAACGTATAACGTATAACGTATAACGTATAACGTATAACGTATAACGTATAAGGTATAACGTATAACGTATAACGTATAACGTATAACGTATAACGTTTAACGTATAACGTATAACGTATAACGTATAACGTATAACGTATAACGTATAACGTATAACGTATAACGTATAACGTATAACGTATAACGTATAACGTATAACGTATAACGTATAACGTATAGCGTATAACGTATAACGTATAACGTATAACGTATAACGTGTAACGTATAACGTATAACGTATAACGTATAACGTATAACGTATAACGTATAACGTATAACGTATAACGTATAACGTATAACGTATAACGTATAACGTATAACGTATAACGTATACCGTATAACTTATAACGTATAACGTATAACGTATAACGTATAACGTATAACGTATAACGTATAACGTATACCGCATAACGTATAACGTATAACGTATAACGTATAACGTATAACGTATAACGTATAGCGTATAACGTATAACGTATAACGTATAACGTATAACGTATAACGTATAACGTATAACGTAAGACGTATAACGTATAACGTATAACGTATAACGCATAACGTATAACGTAAAACGTATAACGTATAACGTATAACGTATAACGTATAACGTATAACGTATAGCGTATAACGTATAACGTATAACGTATAACGTATAACGTATAACGTATAACGTATAACGTATAACGTATAACGTATAACGTATAACGTATAACGTATAACGTATAACGTATAACGTATAACGTATAACGTATAACGTATAACGTATAACGTATAACGTATAACGTATAACGTATAACGTATAACGTATAACGTATAACGTATAACGTATAACGTATAACGTATAACGTATAACGTATAACGTATAACGTATAACGTATAACGTATAACATATAACGTATAACGTATAATGTATAACGTATAACGTATAACCCACGACGTATAACGTATAATGTATAACGTATAACGTATAACCCACGACGTATAACGTATAACCCACGACGTATAACGTATAACGTATAACGTATAACGTATAACGTATAACGTATAAAGTTCAACGTATAACGTATAACGTATAACTTATAACATATAACGTATAACGTTCAACGAATAACGTATAACGTATAACGTATAAAGTTCAACGTATAACGTATAACGTATAACGTATAACGTATAAAGTTCAACGTATAACGTATAACGTATAACGTATAACGTATAACGTATAACGTATAAAGTTCAACGTATAACGTATAACGTATAGCGTATAACGTATAACGAATAACGTATAACGTATAACGTATAACGTATAACGTATAACGTATAACGTATAACGTATAACGTGTAACGTATAACGTATAACGTATAACGGATAACGTATAACGTATAACGTATAACGTATAACGTATGACGTATAACGTATAACGTAAAACGTATAACGTATAACGGATAACGTATAACGTATAACGTATAACGTATAACGTATAACGTATAACGTATAACGGATAACGTATGACGTATGACGTACAACGTATAACGTATAACGTATAACGTATAACGTATAACGTATAACGTATAACGTATAACGTACAACGTATAACGGATGACGTAACACGTATAACGTATAATGTATACCGCATAACGTATAACGTATAACGTATAACGTATAACGTATAACGTATAGCGTATAACGTATAACGTATAACGTATAACGTATAACGTATGACGTATAACGTATAACGTATAACGTATAACGTATGACGTAAAACGGATAACGTATAACGTATAACGTATAACGTATAACGTATAACGTATAACGTATAACGTATAACGGATAACGTATAACGTATAACGTATAACGTATAACGTATAACGTATAACGTTTAACGTGTAACGTATAACGTATAACGTATAACATATAACGTATAACGTATAACGTATAACGTATAACGCATAACGTATAACGTAAAACGTATAACGTATAAGGTATAACGTATAACGCATAACGTATAACGTATAACGCATAACGTATAACGTATAACGTATAACGTATAACGTATAACGTATAACGTATAACGTATAACGTATAACGTATAAGGTATAACGTAAAACGTATAACGTACAACGTATAACGTATAACGTATAACGTATAACGTTTAACGTATAACGTATAACGTATAACGTATAACGTATAACGTATAACGTATAACGTATAACGTATAACGTATAACGTATAACGTATAACGTATAACGTATAACGTATAACGTATAACGTATAACGTATAGCGTATAACGTATAACGTATAACGTATAACGTATAACGTATAACGTATAACGTATAACGTATAACGTATAACGTATAACGTATAACGTATAACGTATAACGTAGAACGTAGAACGTATAACGGATAACGTATAACGTATAACGTATAACGTATAACGTATAACGTATAACGTTTAACGTGTAACGTATAACGTATAACGTATAACATATAACGTATAACGTATAACGTATAACGTATAACGCATAACGTATAACGTATAACGTATAACGTATAACGTATAACGTACAACGTATAATGTATAACGTATAACGTATAACGTATAACCTATAACGTATAACGTATAAGCTATAACGTAATACGTATAACGTATAACGTATAACGTATAAAGCATAACGTATAACGTATAACGTATAACGTATAACGTATACCGTATAACGTATAACGTGTAACGTATGACGTATAACGTATAGCGTATAACGTATATCGTATAACGTATAACGTTTAACGTATAACGTATAACATATAATGTATAACGCATATCCTAGGACTTATGCTGAATAACGTATAACGTATAACGTATAAAGTATAACGTATAACGTATAACGTATAACGTATAACGTATAACGTATAACGTGTAACGTATAACGTATACCGTATAAAGTATAACGTATAACGTATAACGTATAACGTATAACGTATAACGTAATACGTATAACGTATATCGTATAACGTATAACGTATAACGGATAACGTATAACGTATACCGTGTAACGTATAACGTATAACGTATAACGTATTACGTATAACGTATAACATATAATCTATAACGCATATCCTAGAACTTATGCCGTATAACGTATAATGTATAACGTATAACGTATAACATTTAACGTATAACGTATAACGTATAACGTATAACGTATAACGTATAACGTATAAGGTATAACGTATAACGTATAACGTATAACGTATAACGTATAACGTATAACGTTTAACGTATAACGTATAACGTATAACGTATAACGTATAACGTATAACGTATAACGTATAAAGTTCAACGTATAACGTATAACGTATAACGTATAACGTATAACGTATAACGTATAAAGTTCAACGTATAACGTATAACGTATAGCGTATAACGTATAACGAATAACGTATAACGTATAACGTATAACGTATAACGTATAACGTATAACGTATAACGTATAACGTGTAACGTATAACGTATAACGTATAACGGATAACGTATAACGTATAACGTATAACGTATAACGTATGACGTATAACGTATAACGTAAAACGTATAACGTATAACGGATAACGTATAACGTATAACGTATAACGTATAACGTATAACGTATAACGTATAACGGATAACGTATGACGTATGACGTACAACGTATAACGTATAACGTATAACGTATAACGTATAACGTATAACGTATAACGTATAACGTACAACGTATAACGGATGACGTAACACGTATAACGTATAATGTATACCGCATAACGTATAACGTATAACGTATAACGTATAACGTATAACGTATAGCGTATAACGTATAACGTATAACGTATAACGTATAACGTATGACGTATAACGTATAACGTATAACGTATAACGTATAACGTAAAACGGATAACGTATAACGTATAACGTATAACGTATAACGTATAACGTATAACGTATAACGTATAACGGATAACGTATAACGTATAACGTATAACGTATAACGTATAACGTGTAACGTTTAACGTGTAACGTATAACGTATAACGTATAACGTATAACGTATAACGTATAACGTATAACGTATAACGCATAACGTATAACGTAAAACGTATAACGTATAAGGTATAACGTATAACGCATAACGTATAACGTATAACGCATAACGTATAACGTATAACGTATAACGTATAACGTATAACGTATAACGTATAACGTATAACGTATAACGTATAAGGTATAACGTAAAACGTATAACGTACAACGTATAACGTATAACGTATAACGTTTAACGTATAACGTATAACGTATAACGTATAACGTATAACGTATAACGTATAACGTATAACGTATAACGTATAACGTATAACGTATAACGTATAACGTATAACGTATAACGTATAACGTATAACGTATAACGTATAGCGTATAACGTATAACGTATAACGTATAACGTATAACGTATAACGTATAACGTATAACGTATAACGTATAACGTATAACGTATAACGTATAACGTAGAACGTAGAACGTATAACGTATAGCGTATAACGTATAACGTATAACGTATAACGTATAACGTATAACGTATAACGTACAACGTATAACGTATAACGTATAACGTTTAACGTATAACGTATAACGTATAACGTATAACGTATAACGTATAACGTATAACGTATAACGTATAACGTATAACATATAACGTATAACGTATATCGTATGACGTATAACGTATAACGTATAACGTATAACGTACAACGTATAATGTATAACGTATAACGTATAACGTATAACCTATAACGTATAACGTATAAGCTATAACGTAATACGTATAACGTATAACGTATAACGTATAAAGCATAACGTATAACGTATAACGTATAACGTATAACGTATACCGTATAACGTATAACGTGTAACCTATGACGTATAACGTATAGCGTATAACGTATATCGTATAACGTATAACGTTTAACGTATAACGTATAACATATAATGTATAACGCATATCCTAGGACTTATGCTGAATAACGTATAACGTATAACGTATAACGTATAACGTATAACGTATAACGTATAACGTATAACGTATAACGTATAACGTGTAACGTATAACGTATACCGTATAAAGTATAACGTATAACGTATAACGTATAACGTATAACGTATAACGTATAACGTATAACGTAATACGTATAACGTATAACGTATAACGTATAACGTATAACGGATAACGTATAACGTATACCGTGTAACGTATAACGTATAACGTATAACGTATTACGTATAACGTATAACATATAATCTATAACGCATATCCTAGAACTTATGCCGTATAACGTATAATGTATAACGTATAACGTATAACATTTAACGTATAACGTATAACGTATAACGTATAACGTATAACGTATAAGGTATAACGTATAACGTATAACGTATAACGTATAACGTATAACGTATAACGTATAACGTATAACGTATAACGTATAACGTATAACGTATAACGTATAACGTATAACGTATAACGTATAACATATAACGTATAACGTATAATGTATAACGTATAACGTATAACCCACGACGTATAACGTATAATGTATAACGTATAACGTATAACCCACGACGTATAACGTATAACCCACGACGTATAACGTATAACGTATAACGTATAACGTATAACGTATAACGTATAAAGTTGAACGTATAACGTATAACGTATAACTTATAACATATAACGTATAACGTTCAACGAATAACGTATAACGTATAACGTATAAAGTTCAACGTATAACGTATAACGTATAACGTATAACGTATAATGTTCAACGTATAACGTATAACGTATAACGTATAACGTATAACGTATAACGTATAAAGTTCAACGTATAACGTATAACGTATAGCGTATAACGTATAACGAATAACGTATAACGTATAACGTATAACGTATAACGTATAACGTATAACGTATAACGTATAACGTGTAACGTATAACGTATAACGTATAACGGATAACGTATAACGTATAACGTATAACGTATAACGTATGACGTATAACGTATAACGTAAAACGTATAACGTATAACGGATAACGTATAACGTATAACGTATAACGTATAACGTATAACGTATAACGTATAACGGATAACGTATGACGTATGACGTACAACGTATAACGTATAACGTATAACGTATAACGTATAACGTATAACGTATAACGTATAACGTACAACGTATAACGGATGACGTAACACGTATAACGTATAATGTATACCGCATAACGTATAACGTATAACGTATAACGTATAACGTATAACGTATAGCGTATAACGTATAACGTATAACGTATAACGTATAACGTATGACGTATAACGTATAACGTATAACGTATAACGTATGACGTAAAACGGATAACGTATAACGTATAACGTATAACGTATAACGTATAACGTATAACGTATAACGTATAACGGATAACGTATAACGTATAACGTATAACGTATAACGTATAACGTATAACGTTTAACGTGTAACGTATAACGTATAACGTATAACATATAACGTATAACGTATAACGTATAACGTATAACCCATAACTTATAACGTAAAACGTATAACGTATAAGGTATAACGTATAACGCATAACGTATAACGTATAACGCATAACGTATAACGTATAACGTATAACGTATAACGTATAACGTATAACGTATAACGTATAACGTATAACGTATAAGGTATAACGTAAAACGTATAACGTACAACGTATAACGTATAACGTATAACGTTTAACGTATAACGTATAACGTATAACGTATAACGTATAACGTATAACGTATAACGTATAACGTATAACGTATAACGTATAACGTATAACGTATAACGTATAACGTATAACGTATAACGTATAACGTATAGCGTATAACGTATAACGTATAACGTATAACGTATAACGTATAACGTATAACGTATAACGTATAACGTATAACGTATAACGTATAACGTATAACGTAGAACGTAGAACGTATAACGGATAACGTATAACGTATAACGTATAACGTATAACGTATAACGTATAACGTTTAACGTGTAACGTATAACGTATAACGTATAACATATAACGTATAACGTATAACGTATAACGTATAACGCATAACGTATAACGTATAACGTATAACGTATAACGTATAACGTACAACGTATAATGTATAACGTATAACGTATAACGTATAACCTATAACGTATAACGTATAAGCTATAACGTAATACGTATAACGTATAACGTATAACGTATAAAGCATAACGTATAACGTATAACGTATAACGTATAACGTATACCGTATAACGTATAACGTGTAACGTATGACGTATAACGTATAGCGTATAACGTATATCGTATAACGTATAACGTTTAACGTATAACGTATAACATATAATGTATAACGCATATCCTAGGACTTATGCTGAATAACGTATAACGTATAACGTATAAAGTATAACGTATAACGTATAACGTATAACGTATAACGTATAACGTATAACGTGTAACGTATAACGTATACCGTATAAAGTATAACGTATAACGTATAACGTATAACGTATAACGTATAACGTATAACGGATAACGTATGACGTATGACGTACAACGTATAACGTATAACGTATAACGTATAACGTATAACGTATAACGTATGACGTATAACGTACAACGTATAACGGATGACGTAACACGTATAACGTATAATGTATACCGCATAACGTATAACGTATAACGTATAACGTATAACGTATAACGTATAGCGTATAAGGTATAACGTATAACGTATAACGTATAACGTATGACGTATAACGTATAACGTATAACGTATAACGTATAACGTATAACGTATTACGTATAACGTATAACATATAATCTATAACGCATATCCTAGAACTTATGCCGTATAACGTATAATGTATAACGTATAACGTATAACATTTAACGTATAACGTATAACGTATAACGTATAACGTATAACGTATAACGTATAAGGTATAACGTATAACGTATAACGTATAACGTATAACGTATAACGTATAACGTTTAACGTATAACGTATAACGTATAACGTATAACGTATAACGTATAACGTATAACGTATAAAGTTCAACGTATAACGTATAACGTATAACGTATAACGTATAACGTATAACGTATAAAGTTCAACGTATAACGTATAACGTATAGCGTATAACGTATAACGAATAACGTATAACGTATAACGTATAACGTATAACGTATAACGTATAACGTATAACGTATAACGTGTAACGTATAACGTATAACGTATAACGGATAACGTATAACGTATAACGTATAACGTATAACGTATGACGTATAACGTATAACGTAAAACGTATAACGTATAACGGATAACGTATAACGTATAACGTATAACGTATAACGTACAACGTATAACGTATAACGGATAACGTATGACGTATGACGTACAACGTATAACGTATAACGTATAACGTATAACGTATAACGTATAACGTATAACGTATAACGTACAACGTATAACGGATGACGTAACACGTATAACGTATAATGTATACCGCATAACGTATAACGTATAACGTATAACGTATAACGTATAACGTATAGCGTATAACGTATAACGTATAACGTATAACGTATAACGTATGACGTATAACGTATAACGTATAACGTATAACGTATAACGTAAAACGGATAACGTATAACGTATAACGTATAACGTATAACGTATAACGTATAACGTATAACGTATAACGGATAACGTATAACGTATAACGTATAACGTATAACGTATAACGTGTAACGTTTAACGTGTAACGTATAACGTATAACGTATAACGTATAACGTATAACGTATAACGTATAACGTATAACGCATAACGTATAACGTAAAACGTATAACGTATAAGGTATAACGTATAACGCATAACGTATAACGTATAACGCATAACGTATAACGTATAACGTATAACGTATAACGTATAACGTATAACGTATAACGTATAACGTATAAGGTATAACGTAAAACGTATAACGTACAACGTATAACGTATAACGTATAACGTTTAACGTATAACGTATAACGTATAACGTATAACGTATAACGTATAACGTATAACGTATAACGTATAACGTATAACGTATAACGTATAACGTATAACGTATAACGTATAACGTATAACGTATAACGTATAACGTATAACGTATAGCGTATAACGTATAACGTATAACGTATAACGTATAACGTATAACGTATAACGTATAACGTATAACGTATAACGTATAACGTATAACGTATAACGTAGAACGTAGAACGTATAACGTATAGCGTATAACGTATAACGTATAACGTATAACGTATAACGTATAACGTACAACGTATAACGTATAACGTATAACGTTTAACGTATAACGTATAACGTATAACGTATAACGTATAACGTATAACGTATAACGTATAACGTATAACGTATAACATATAACGTATAACGTATATCGTATGACGTATAACGTATAACGTATAACGTATAACGTACAACGTATAATGTATAACGTATAACGTATAACGTATAACCTATAACGTATAACGTATAAGCTATAACGTAATACGTATAACGTATAACGTATAACGTATAAAGCATAACGTATAACGTATAACGTATAACGTATAACGTATACCGTATAACGTATAACGTGTAACGTATGACGTATAACGTATAGCGTATAACGTATATCGTATAACGTATAACGTTTAACGTATAACGTATAACATATAATGTATAACGCATATCCTAGGACTTATGCTGAATAACGTATAACGTATAACGTATAACGTATAACGTATAACGTATAACGTATAACGTATAACGTATAACGTATAACGTGTAACGTATAACGTATACCGTATAAAGTATAACGTATAACGTATAACGTATAACGTATAACGTATAACGTAATACGTATAACGTATAACGTATAACGTATAACGTATAACGGATAACGTATAACGTATACCGTGTAACGTATAACGTATAACTTATAACGTATTACGTATAACGTATAACATATAATCTATAACGCATATCCTAGAACTTATGCCGTATAACGTATAATGTATAACGTATAACGTATAACATTTAACGTATAACGTATAACGTATAACGTATAACGTATAACGTATAAGGTATAACGTATAACGTATAACGTATAACGTACAACGTATAACGTATAACGTTTAACGTATAACGTATAACGTATAACGTATAACGTATAACGTATAACGTATAACGTATAACGTATAACGTATAACGTATAACGTATAACGTATAACGTATAACGTATAACGTATAACGTATAGCGTATAACGTATAACGTATAACGTATAACGTATAACGTGTAACGTATAACGTATAACGTATAACGTATAACGTATAACGTATAACGTATAACGTATAACGTATAACGTATAACGTATAACGTATAACGTATAACGTATAACGTATAACGTATAACGTATAACGTATAACGTATAACGTATAACGTATACCGTATAACTTATAACGTATAACGTATAACGTATAACGTATAACGTATAACGTATAACGTATAACGTATAACGTATACCGCATAACGTATAACGTATAACGTATAACGTATAACGTATAACGTATAACGTATAGCGTATAACGTATAACGTATAACGTATAACGTATAACGTATAACGTATAACGTATAACGTAAGACGTATAACGTATAACGTATAACGTATAACGCATAACGTATAACGTAAAACGTATAACGTATAACGTATAACGTATAACGTATAACGTATAACGTATAACGTATAACGTATAACGTATAACGTATAACGTATAACGTATAACGTATAACGTATAACGTATAACGTATAACGTATAACGTATAACGTATAACGTATAACGTATAACGTATAACGTATAACGTATAACGTATAACGTATAACGTATAACGTATAACGTATAACGTATAACGTATAACGTATAACGTATAACGTATAACGTATAACGTATAACGTATAACGTATAACGTATAACGTATAACGTATAACGTATAACGTATAACGTATAACGTATAACATATAACGTATAACGTATAATGTATAACGTATAACGTATAACCCACGACGTATAACGTATAATGTATAACGTATAACGTATAACCCACGACGTATAACGTATAACCCACGACGTATAACGTATAACGTATAACGTATAACGTATAACGTATAACGTATAAAGTTCAACGTATAACGTATAACGTATAACTTATAACATATAACGTATAACGTTCAACGAATAACGTATAACGTATAACGTATAAAGTTCAACGTATAACGTATAACGTATAACGTATAACGTATAAAGTTCAACGTATAACGTATAACGTATAACGTATAACGTATAACGTATAACGTATAACGTATAAAGTTCAACGTATAACGTATAACGTATAGCGTATAACGTATAACGAATAACGTATAACGTATAACGTATAACGTATAACGTATAACGTATAACGTATAACGTATAACGTGTAACGTATAACGTATAACGTATAACGGATAACGTATAACGTATAACGTATAACGTATAACGTATGACGTATAACGTATAACGTAAAACGTATAACGTATAACGGATAACGTATAACGTATAACGTATAACGTATAACGTATAACGTATAACGTATAACGGATAACGTATGACGTATGACGTACAACGTATAACGTATAACGTATAACGTATAACGTATAACGTATAACGTATAACGTATAACGTACAACGTATAACGGATGACGTAACACGTATAACGTATAATGTATACCGCATAACGTATAACGTATAACGTATAACGTATAACGTATAACGTATAGCGTATAACGTATAACGTATAACGTATAACGTATAACGTATGACGTATAACGTATAACGTATAACGTATAACGTATGACGTAAAACGGATAACGTATAACGTATAACGTATAACGTATAACGTATAACGTATAACGTATAACGTATAACGGATAACGTATAACGTATAACGTATAACGTATAACGTATAACGTATAACGTTTAACGTGTAACGTATAACGTATAACGTATAACATATAACGTATAACGTATAACGTATAACGTATAACGCATAACGTATAACGTAAAACGTATAACGTATAAGGTATAACGTATAACGCATAACGTATAACGTATAACGCATAACGTATAACGTATAACGTATAACGTATAACGTATAACGTATAACGTATAACGTATAACGTATAAGGTATAACGTAAAACGTATAACGTACAACGTATAACGTATAACGTATAACGTTTAACGTATAACGTATAACGTATAACGTATAACGTATAACGTATAACGTATAACGTATAACGTATAACGTATAACGTATAACGTATAACGTATAACGTATAACGTATAACGTATAACGTATAACGTATAGCGTATAACGTATAACGTATAACGTATAACGTATAACGTATAACGTATAACGTATAACGTATAACGTATAACGTATAACGTATAACGTATAACGTAGAACGTAGAACGTATAACGTATAGCGTATAACGTATAACGTATAACGTATAACGTATAACGTATTACGTATAACCTATAACATATAACGTATAACGTATATCGTATAACGTATAACGTATAACGTATAACGTATAACGTACAACGTATAATGTATAACGTATAACGTATAACGTATAACCTATAACGTATAACGTATAATCTATAACGTAATACGTATAACGTATAACGTATAACGTATAAAGCATAACGTATAACGTATAACGTATAACGTATAACGTATACCGTATAACGTATAACGTATAACGTATAACGTATAACGTATAACGTATAACGTATAACGTATAACGTATAACGTATAACGTATAACGTATAACGTATAACGTATAACGTATAACGTATAACGTATAACGTATAACGTAGAACGTAGAACGTATAACGTATAACGTATAACGTATAACGTATAACGTAATACGTATAACGTATAACGTATAACGTATAACGGATAACGTATAACGTATACCGTGTAACGTATAACGTGTAACGTATAACGTATAACGTATAACGTATAACGTATAACGTATAACGTATAACGTATAACGTATAACATATAATGTATAACGCATATCCTAGAACTTATGCTGAATAACGTATAACGTATAACGTATAACGTATAACGTATAACGTATAACGTGTAACGTATAACGTATATCGTGTAACGTATAACGTGTAACGTATAACGTATATCGTATAACGTATAACGTATAACGTATAACGTATAACGTATAACGTATAACGTATAACGTATAACGTATAACGTATAACGTAAAACGTATAACGTATAACGTATAACGTATAACGTATAACGTATAACGTATAACGTATAACGTATAACGTATAACGTATAACGTATAACGTATAACGTATAACGTATAACGTATATCGTAATACGTATAATGTATAACGTATAACGTATAACGTATAACGTATAACGTATAACGTATAACGTATAACGTATAACGTATAACGTATAACTTATAACGTATAACGTATAACGTATAACGTATAACGTATAACGTATAACGTATAACGTAGAACGTAGAACGTATAACGTATAACGTATAACGTATAACGTATAACGTAATACGTATAACGTATAACGTATAACGTATAACGGATAACGTATAACGTATACCGTGTAACGTATAACGTGTAACGTATAACGTATAACGTATAACGTATAACGTATAACGTATAACGTATAACGTATAACGTATAACGTATAACGTATAACGTATAACGTATAACGTATAACGTATAACGTATAACGTATATCGTAATACGTATAACGTATAACGTATAACGAATAACGGATAACGTATAACGTATACCGTGTAACGTATAACGTGTAACGTATAACGTATAACGTATAACGTATAAGGTATAACGTATAACGTATAACGTATAACGTATAACGTATAACGTATAACGGATAACGTATAACGTATACCGTGTAACGTATAACGTATAACGTATAACGTATAACGTATAACGTATAACGTATAACGTATAACGTATAACGTATAACGTATAACGTATAACGTATAACGTATAACGTATAACGTATAACGTATAACGTATAACGTATAACGTATAACGTATAACGTATAACGTATAACGTATAACGTATAAAGTATAACCTAATACGTATAACGTATAACGTATAACGTATAACGTATAACGTATAACGTATAACGTATAACGTATAACGTATAACTTATAGCGAATAACGTATAACGTATAACGTATAACGTATAACGTATAGCGAATAACGTATAACGTAATACGTATAACGTATAACGTATAACGTATAACGTATAACGTATAACGTATAACGTATAACGTATAACGTATAACGTATAACGTATAACGTATAACATATAATCTATAACGCATATCCTAGAACTTATGCCGTATAACGTATAATGTATAACGTATAACATATAACTTTTAACGTATAACGTATAACGTATAACGTATAACGTATAACGTATAACGTATAACGTATAACGTATAACGTGTAACGTATAACGTATAACGTATAACGTATAACGTATAACGTATAACGTATAACGTATAACGTATAACGTATAACGTATAACGTATAACGTATAACGTATAACGTATAACGTATAACGTATAACGCATAACGTATAACGTATAACGTATAACGTATAAAGTATAACGTATAACGTATAACGTATAACGTATAACGTATAACGTATAACGTAGTACGTATAACGTATAACGTATAACGTATACCGTATAAAGTATAACGTATAACGTATAACGTATAACGTATAACGTATAACGTAATACGTATAACGTATAACGTATAACGTATAACGTATAACGTATAACGGATAACGTATAACGTATACCGTGTAACGTATAACGTATAACGTATAACGTATAACGTATAACGTATAACGTATAACGTATAACGTATAACGTATAACGTATAAAGTATAACGTATAACGTATAACGTATAACGTATAACGTATAACGTATAACGTAGAACGTATAACGTATAACGTATAACGTATAACGTATAACGTATAACGTATAACGTATAACGTATAACGTATAACGTAGTACGTATAACGTATAACGAATAACGTATAAAGTATAACGTATAACGTATAACGGATAACGTATAACGTATACCGTGTAACGTATAACGTATAACGTATAACGTATAACGTATAACGTATAACATATAATCTATAACGCATATCCTAGAACTTATGCCGTATAACGTATAATGTGTAACGTATAACGTATAACTTTTAACGTATAACGTATAACGTATAACGTATAACGTATAACGTAATACGTATAACGTATAACGTATAACGTATAACGTATAACGTATAACGGATAACGTATAACGTATACCGTGTAACGTATAACGTATAACGTATAACGTATAACGTATATCGTATAACGTATAACGTATAACGTATAACGTATAACGTATAACGTATAACGTATAACGTATAACGTATAACGTATAACGTATAACGTATAACGTATAACGTATAAAGTATAACGTATAACGTATAACGTATAACGTATAACGTATAACGTATAACGTAGTACGTATAACGTATAACGTATAACGTATACCGTATAAAGTATAACGTATAACGTATAACGTATAACGTATAACGTATAACGTAATACGTATAACGTATAACGTATAACGTATAACGTATAACGTATAACGTATAACGTATAACGTATAACGTATAACGTATAAAGTATAACCTAATACGTATAACGTATAACGTATAACGTATAACGTATAACGTATAACGTATAACGTATAACGTATAACGTATAACTTATAGCGAATAACGTATAACGTATAACGTATAACGTATAACGTATAACGTATAACGTATAACGTATAACGTATAACGTAGAACGTAGAACGTATAACGTATAACGTATAACGTATAACGTATAACGTAATACGTATAACGTATAACGTATAACGTATAACGGATAACGTATAACGTATACCGTGTAACGTATAACGTGTAACGTATAACGTATAACGTATAACGTATAACGTATAACGTATAACGTATAACGTATAACGTATAACGTATAACGTATAACGTATAACGTATAACGTATAACGTATAACGTATAACGTATAACGTATAACGTATAACGTATAACGTATAACGTATAACGTATAACGTACAACGTATAACGTATAACGTATAACGTATAACGTATAACGTATAAAGTATAACCTAATACGTATAACGTATAACGTATAACGTATAACGTATAACGTATAACGTATAACGTATAACGTATAACGTATAACGTATAACGTATAACTTATAGCGAATAACGTATAACGTATAACGTATAACGTATAACGTATAGCGAATAACGTATAACGTAATACGTATAACGTATAACGTATAACGTATAACGTATAACGTATAACGTATAACGTATAACGTATAACGTATAACGTATAACGTATAACGTATAACATATAATCTATAACGCATATCCTAGAACTTATGCCGTATAACGTATAATGTATAACGTATAACATATAACTTTTAACGTATAACGTATAACGTATAACGTATAACGTATAACGTATAACGTATAACGTATAACGTATAACGTGTAACGTATAACGTATAACGTATAACGTATAACGTATAACGTATAACGTATAACGTATAACGTATAACGTATAACGTATAACGTATAACGTATAACGTATAACGTATAACGTATAACGTATAACGTATAACGTATAACGTATAACGTATAACGTATAACGTATAAAGTATAACGTATAACGTATAACGTATAACGTATAACGTATAACGTATAACGTAGTACGTATAACGTATAACGTATAACGTATACCGTATAAAGTATAACGTATAACGTATAACGTATAACGTATAACGTATAACGTAATACGTATAACGTATAACGTATAACGTATAACGTATAACGTATAACGGATAACGTATAACGTATACCGTGTAACGTATAACGTATAACGTATAACGTATAACGTATAACGTATAACGTATAACGTATAACGTATAACGTATAACGTATAAAGTATAACGTATAACGTATAACGTATAACGTATAACGTATAACGTATAACGTAGAACGTATAACGTATAACGTATAACGTATAACGTATAACGTATAACGTATAACGTATAACGTATAACGTAGTACGTATAACGTATAACGAATAACGTATAAAGTATAACGTATAACGTATAACGGATAACGTATAACGTATACCGTGTAACGTATAACGTATAACGTATAACGTATAACGTATAACGTATAACATATAATCTATAACGCATATCCTAGAACTTATGCCGTATAACGTATAATGTGTAACGTATAACGTATAACTTTTAACGTATAACGTATAACGTATAACGTATAACGTATAACGTATAACGTATAACGTATAACGTATAACGTATAACGTATAACGTATAACGTATAACGTATAACGTATAAAGTATAACGTATAACGTATAACGTATAACGTATAACGTATAACGTATAACGTAGTACGTATAACGTATAACGTATAACGTATACCGTATAAAGTATAACGTATAACGTATAACGTATAACGTATAACGTATAACGTAATACGTATAACGTATAACGTATAACGTATAACGTATAACGTATAACGGATAACGTATAACGTATACCGTGTAACGTATAACGTATAACGTATAACGTATTACGTATAACGTATAACATATAATCTATAACGCATATCCTAGAACTTATGCCGTATAATGTATAACGTATAACGTATAACTTTTAACGTATAACGTATAACGTATAACGTATAACGTATAACGTATAACGTATAACGTATAACGTATAACGTATAACGTATAACGTATAACGTATAACGTATAACGTGTAACGTATAACGTATAACGTATAACGTATAACGTATAACGTATAACGTATAACGCATAACGTATAACGTATAACGTATAACGTATAACCTATAACAAATAACGTATTACGTATAACGTATAACGTATAACGTATAACGTATAACGTATAACGTATAACGTATAACGTATAACGTATAACGTATAACGTATAACGTATAACGTATAACGTATAACGTATAACGTATAACGTATAACGTATAACGTATAACGTATAACGTATAACGTATAACGTATAACGTATAACGTATAACGTATAACGTATAACGTATAACGTATAACGTATAACGTATAACGTATAACGTATACCGTATAAAGTATAACGTATAACGTATAACGTATAACGTATAACGTATAACGTATAACGTATAACGTATAACGCATACCGTATAACGTATAACATATAACGTATAACGTATATCTTTTAACGTATAACGTATAACGTATAACGTAATACGTATAACGTATAACGTTCAACGAATAACGTATAACGTATAACGTATAAAGTTCAACGTATAACGTATAACGTATAACGTATAACGTATAAAGTTCAACGTATAACGTATAACGTATAACGTATAACGTATAACGTATAACGTATAACGTATAAAGTTCAACGTATAACGTATAACGTATAGCGTATAACGTATAACGAATAACGTATAACGTATAACGTATAACGTATAACGTATAACGTATAACGTATAACGTATAACGTGTAACGTATAACGTATAACGTATAACGGATAACGTATAACGTATAACGTATAACGTATAACGTATGACGTATAACGTATAACGTAAAACGTATAACGTATAACGGATAACGTATAACGTATAACGTATAACGTATAACGTATAACGTATAACGTATAACGGATAACGTATGACGTATGACGTACAACGTATAACGTATAACGTATAACGTATAACGTATAACGTATAACGTATAACGTATAACGTACAACGTATAACGGATGACGTAACACGTATAACGTATAATGTATACCGCATAACGTATAACGTATAACGTATAACGTATAACGTATAACGTATAGCGTATAACGTATAACGTATAACGTATAACGTATAACGTATGACGTATAACGTATAACGTATAACGTATAACGTATGACGTAAAACGGATAACGTATAACGTATAACGTATAACGTATAACGTATAACGTATAACGTATAACGTATAACGGATAACGTATAACGTATAACGTATAACGTATAACGTATAACGTATAACGTTTAACGTGTAACGTATAACGTATAACGTATAACATATAACGTATAACGTATAACGTATAACGTATAACGCATAACGTATAACGTAAAACGTATAACGTATAAGGTATAACGTATAACGCATAACGTATAACGTATAACGCATAACGTATAACGTATAACGTATAACGTATAACGTATAACGTATAACGTATAACGTATAACGTATAAGGTATAACGTAAAACGTATAACGTACAACGTATAACGTATAACGTATAACGTTTAACGTATAACGTATAACGTATAACGTATAACGTATAACGTATAACGTATAACGTATAACGTATAACGTATAACGTATAACGTATAACGTATAACGTATAACGTATAACGTATAACGTATAACGTATAGCGTATAACGTATAACGTATAACGTATAACGTATAACGTATAACGTATAACGTATAACGTATAACGTATAACGTATAACGTATAACGTATAACGTAGAACGTAGAACGTATAACGTATAGCGTATAACGTATAACGTATAACGTATAACGTATAACGTATTACGTATAACCTATAACATATAACGTATAACGTATATCGTATAACGTATAACGTATAACGTATAACGTATAACGTACAACGTATAATGTATAACGTATAACGTATAACGTATAACCTATAACGTATAACGTATAAGCTATAACGTAATACGTATAACGTATAACGTATAACGTATAAAGCATAACGTATAACGTATAACGTATAACGTATAACGTATACCGTATAACGTATAACGTATAACGTATAACGTATAACGTATAACGTATAACGTATAACGTATAACGTATAACGTATAACGTATAACGTATAACGTATAACGTATAACGTATAACGTATAACGTATAACGTATAACGTATAACGTAGAACGTAGAACGTATAACGTATAACGTATAACGTATAACGTATAACGTAATACGTATAACGTATAACGTATAACGTATAACGGATAACGTATAACGTATACCGTGTAACGTATAACGTGTAACGTATAACGTATAACGTATAACGTATAACGTATAACGTATAACGTATAACGTATAACGTATAACGTATAACATATAATGTATAACGCATATCCTAGAACTTATGCTGAATAACGTATAACGTATAACGTATAACGTATAACGTATAACGTATAACGTGTAACGTATAACGTATATCGTGTAACGTATAACGTGTAACGTATAACGTATATCGTATAACGTATAACGTATAACGTATAACGTATAACGTATAACGTATAACGTATAACGTATAACGTATAACGTATAACGTAAAACGTATAACGTATAACGTATAACGTATAACGTATAACGTATAACGTATAACGTATAACGTATAACGTATAACGTATAACGTATAACGTATAACGTATAACGTATAACGTATATCGTAATACGTATAATGTATAACGTATAACGTATAACGTATAACGTATAACGTATAACGTATAACGTATAACGTATAACGTATAACGTATAACTTATAACGTATAACGTATAACGTATAACGTATAACGTATAACGTATAACGTATAACGTAGAACGTAGAACGTATAACGTATAACGTATAACGTATAACGTATATCGTAATACGTATAACGTATAACGTATAACGAATAACGGATAACGTATAACGTATACCGTGTAACGTATAACGTGTAACGTATAACGTATAACGTATAACGTATAAGGTATAACGTATAACGTATAACGTATAACGTATAACGTATAACGTATAACGGATAACGTATAACGTATACCGTGTAACGTATAACGTATAACGTATAACGTATAACGTATAACGTGTAACGTATAACGTATAACGTATAACGTATAACGTATAACGTATAACGTATAACGTATAACGTATAACGTATAACGTATAACGTATAACGTATAACGTATAACGTATAACGTATAACGTATAAAGTATAACCTAATACGTATAACGTATAACGTATAACGTATAACGTATAACGTATAACGTATAACGTATAACGTATAACGTATAACTTATAGCGAATAACGTATAACGTATAACGTATAACGTATAACGTATAGCGAATAACGTATAACGTAATACGTATAACGTATAACGTATAACGTATAACGTATAACGTATAACGTATAACGTATAACGTATAACGTATAACGTATAACGTATAACGTATAACATATAATCTATAACGCATATCCTAGAACTTATGCCGTATAACGTATAATGTATAACGTATAACATATAACTTTTAACGTATAACGTATAACGTATAACGTATAACGTATAACGTATAACGTATAACGTATAACGTATAACGTGTAACGTATAACGTATAACGTATAACGTATAACGTATAACGTATAACGTATAACGTATAACGTATAACGTATAACGTATAACGTATAACGTATAACGTATAACGTATAACGTATAACGTATAACGTATAACGTATAACGTATAACGTATAAAGTATAACGTATAACGTATAACGTATAACGTATAACGTATAACGTATAACGTAGTACGTATAACGTATAACGTATAACGTATACCGTATAAAGTATAACGTATAACGTATAACGTATAACGTATAACGTATAACGTAATACGTATAACGTATAACGTATAACGTATAACGTATAACGTATAACGGATAACGTATAACGTATACCGTGTAACGTATAACGTATAACGTATAACGTATAACGTATAACGTATAACGTATAACGTATAACGTATAACGTATAACGTATAAAGTATAACGTATAACGTATAACGTATAACGTATAACGTATAACGTATAACGTAGAACGTATAACGTATAACGTATAACGTATAACGTATAACGTATAACGTATAACGTATAACGTATAACGTAGTACGTATAACGTATAACGAATAACGTATAAAGTATAACGTATAACGTATAACGGATAACGTATAACGTATACCGTGTAACGTATAACGTATAACGTATAACGTATAACGTATAACGTATAACATATAATCTATAACGCATATCCTAGAACTTATGCCGTATAACGTATAATGTATAACGTATAACGTATAACTTTTAACGTATAACGTATAACGTATAACGTATAACGTATAACGTATAACGTATAACGTATAACGTATAACGTATAACGTATAACGTATAACGTATAACGTATAACGTATAACGTATAAAGTATAACGTATAACGTATAACGTATAACGTATAACGTATAACGTATAACGTAGTACGTATAACGTATAACGTATAACGTATACCGTATAAAGTATAACGTATAACGTATAACGTATAACGTATAACGTATAACGTAATACGTATAACGTATAACGTATAACGTATAACGTATAACGTATAACGGATAACGTATAACGTATACCGTGTAACGTATAACGTATAACGTATAACGTATTACGTATAACGTATAACATATAATCTATAACGCATATCCTAGAACTTATGCCGTATAACGTATAATGTATAACGTATAACGTATAACTTTTAACGTATAACGTATAACGTATAACGTATAACGTATAACGTATAACGTATAACGTATAACGTATAACGTATAACGTATAACGTATAACGTGTAACGTATAACGTATAACGTATAACGTATAACGTATAACGTATAACGTATAACGCATAACGTATAACGTATAACGTATAACGTATAACCTATAACAAATAACGTATTACGTATAACGTATAACGTATAACGTATAACGTATAACGTATAACGTATAACGTATAACGTATAACGTATAACGTATAACGTATAACGTATAACGTATAACGTATAACGTATAACGTATAACGTATAACGTATAACGTATAACGTATAACGTATAACGTATAACGTATAACGTATAACGTATAACGTATAACGTATAACGTATAACGTATAACGTATAACGTATAACGTATAACGTATACCGTATAAAGTATAACGTATAACGTATAACGTATAACGTATAACGTATAACGTATAACGTATAACGTATAACGCATACCGTATAACGTATAACATATAACGTATAACGTATATCTTTTAACGTATAACGTATAACGTATAACGTAATACGTATAACGTATAACGTATAACGTATAACGTATAACGTATAACGTATAACGTATAACGTATAACGTATAACGTATAACGTATAACGTATAACGTATAACGTATAACGTAGAACGTAGAACGTATAACGTATAGCGTATAACGTATAACGTATAACGTATAACGTATAACGTATAACGTATAACGTATAACGTATAACGTATAACGTATAACGTATAACGTATAACGTATAACGTATAACGTATAACCTATAACGAATAACGTATTACGTATAACGTATAACGTATAACGTATAACGTATAACGTATAACGTATAACGTATAACGTATAACGTATAACGTATAACGTATAACGTATAACGTATACCGTATAATGTATAACGTATAACGTATAACGTATAACGTATAACGTATAACGTATAACGTATAACGTATAACGTATAACGTATAACGTATAACGTATATCGTGTAACGTATAACGTATACCGTATAAAGTATAACGTATAACGTATAACGTATAACGTATAACGTATAACGTATAACGTATAACGTACAACGTATAACGTATAACGTATACCGTTTAACGTATATCGCATAACGTATAACGTATAACGTATAACGTATAACGTATAACGTATAACGTGTGACGTATAATGTATAACGTATAACGTATAACGTATAACCTATAACAAATAACGTATTACGTATAACGTATAACGTATAACGTATAACGTATAACGTATAACGTATAACGTATAACGTATAACGTATAACGTATAAAGTATAACCTAATACGTATAACGTATAACGTATAACGTATAACGTATAACGTATAACGTATAACGTATAACGTATAACGTATAACTTATAGCGAATAACGTATAACGTATAACGTATAACGTATAACGTATAGCGAATAACGTATAACGTAATACGTATAACGTATAACGTATAACGTATAACGTATAACGTATAACGTATAACGTATAACGTATAACGTATAACGTATAACGTATAACGTATAACATATAATCTATAACGCATATCCTAGAACTTATGCCGTATAACGTATAATGTATAACGTATAACATATAACTTTTAACGTATAACGTATAACGTATAACGTATAACGTATAACGTATAACGTATAACGTATAACGTATAACGTGTAACGTATAACGTATAACGTATAACGTATAACGTATAACGTATAACGTATAACGTATAACGTATAACGTATAACGTATAACGTATAACGTATAACGTATAACGTATAACGTATAACGTATAACGTATAACGTATAACGTATAACGTATAAAGTATAACGTATAACGTATAACGTATAACGTATAACGTATAACGTATAACGTAGTACGTATAACGTATAACGTATAACGTATACCGTATAAAGTATAACGTATAACGTATAACGTATAACGTATAACGTATAACGTAATACGTATAACGTATAACGTATAACGTATAACGTATAACGTATAACGGATAACGTATAACGTATACCGTGTAACGTATAACGTATAACGTATAACGTATAACGTATAACGTATAACGTATAACGTATAACGTATAACGTATAACGTATAAAGTATAACGTATAACGTATAACGTATAACGTATAACGTATAACGTATAACGTAGAACGTATAACGTATAACGTATAACGTATAACGTATAACGTATAACGTATAACGTATAACGTATAACGTAGTACGTATAACGTATAACGAATAACGTATAAAGTATAACGTATAACGTATAACGGATAACGTATAACGTATACCGTGTAACGTATAACGTATAACGTATAACGTATAACGTATAACGTATAACATATAATCTATAACGCATATCCTAGAACTTATGCCGTATAACGTATAATGTATAACGTATAACGTATAACTTTTAACGTATAACGTATAACGTATAACGTATAACGTATAACGTATAACGTATAACGTATAACGTATAACGTATAACGTATAACGTATAACGTATAACGTATAACGTATAACGTATAAAGTATAACGTATAACGTATAACGTATAACGTATAACGTATAACGTATAACGTAGTACGTATAACGTATAACGTATAACGTATACCGTATAAAGTATAACGTATAACGTATAACGTATAACGTATAACGTATAACGTAATACGTATAACGTATAACGTATAACGTATAACGTATAACGTATAACGGATAACGTATAACGTATACCGTGTAACGTATAACGTATAACGTATAACGTATTACGTATAACGTATAACATATAATCTATAACGCATATCCTAGAACTTATGCCGTATAACGTATAATGTATAACGTATAACGTATAACTTTTAACGTATAACGTATAACGTATAACGTATAACGTATAACGTATAACGTATAACGTATAACGTATAACGTATAACGTATAACGTATAACGTGTAACGTATAACGTATAACGTATAACGTATAACGTATAACGTATAACGTATAACGCATAACGTATAACGTATAACGTATAACGTATAACCTATAACAAATAACGTATTACGTATAACGTATAACGTATAACGTATAACGTATAACGTATAACGTATAACGTATAACGTATAACGTATAACGTATAACGTATAACGTATAACGTATAACGTATAACGTATAACGTATAACGTATAACGTATAACGTATAACGTATAACGTATAACGTATAACGTATAACGTATAACGTATAACGTATAACGTATAACGTATAACGTATAACGTATAACGTATAACGTATACCGTATAAAGTATAACGTATAACGTATAACGTATAACGTATAACGTATAACGTATAACGTATAACGTATAACGCATACCGTATAACGTATAACATATAACGTATAACGTATATCTTTTAACGTATAACGTATAACGTATAACGTAATACGTATAACGTATAACGTATAACGTATAACGTATAACGTATAACGTATAACGTATAACGTATAACGTATAACGTATAACGTATAACGTATAACGTATAACGTATAACGTATAACGTAGAACGTAGAACGTATAACGTATAGCGTATAACGTATAACGTATAACGTATAACGTATAACGTATAACGTATAACGTATAACGTATAACGTATAACGTATAACGTATAACGTATAACGTATAACGTATAACGTATAACCTATAACGAATAACGTATTACGTATAACGTATAACGTATAACGTATAACGTATAACGTATAACGTATAACGTATAACGTATAACGTATAACGTATAACGTATAACGTATAACGTATACCGTATAATGTATAACGTATAACGTATAACGTATAACGTATAACGTATAACGTATAACGTATAACGTATAACGTATAACGTATAACGTATAACGTATATCGTGTAACGTATAACGTATACCGTATAAAGTATAACGTATAACGTATAACGTATAACGTATAACGTATAACGTATAACGCATAACGTATAACGTATAACGTATAACGTATAACCTATAACAAATAACGTATTACGTATAACGTATAACGTATAACGTATAACGTATAACGTATAACGTATAACGTATAACGTATAACGTATAACGTATAACGTATAACGTATAACGTATAACGTATAACGTATAACGTATAACGTATAACGTATAACGTATAACGTATAACGTATAACGTATAACGTATAACGTATAACGTATAACGTATAACGTATAACGTATAACGTATAACGTATAACGTATAACGTATAACGTATACCGTATAAAGTATAACGTATAACGTATAACGTATAACGTATAACGTATAACGTATAACGTATAACGTATAACGCATACCGTATAACGTATAACATATAACGTATAACGTATATCTTTTAACGTATAACGTATAACGTATAACGTAATACGTATAACGTATAACGTATAACGTATAACGTATAACGTATAACGTATAACGTATAACGTATAACGTATAACGTATAACGTATAACGTATAACGTATAACGTATAACGTATAACGTAGAACGTAGAACGTATAACGTATAGCGTATAACGTATAACGTATAACGTATAACGTATAACGTATAACGTATAACGTATAACGTATAACGTATAACGTATAACGTATAACGTATAACGTATAACGTATAACGTATAACCTATAACGAATAACGTATTACGTATAACGTATAACGTATAACGTATAACGTATAACGTATAACGTATAACGTATAACGTATAACGTATAACGTATAACGTATAACGTATAACGTATACCGTATAATGTATAACGTATAACGTATAACGTATAACGTATAACGTATAACGCATAACGTATAACGTATAACGTATAACGTATAACGTATAACGTATATCGTGTAACGTATAACGTATACCGTATAAAGTATAACGTATAACGTATAACGTATAACGTATAACGTATAACGTATAACGTATAACGTACAACGTATAACGTATAACGTATACCGTTTAACGTATATCGCATAACGTATAACGTATAACGTATAACGTATAACGTATAACGTATAACGTGTGACGTATAATGTATAACGTATAACGTATAACGTATAACCTATAACAAATAACGTATTACGTATAACGTATAACGTATAACGTATAACGTATAACGTATAACGTATAACGTATAACGTATAACGTATAACGTATAACGTATAACGTATAACGTATAACGTATAACGTATAACGTAGAACGTAAAACGTATAACGTATAGCGTATAACGTATAACGTATAACGTATAACGTATAACGTATAACGTATAGCGTATAACGTATAACGTATAACGTATAACGTATAACGTATAACGTATAACGTATAACGTATAACGTATAACGTATAACGTATAACGTATAACGTATAACGTATAACGTATAACGTATAACGTATAACGTATAACGTATAACGTATAACGTAGAACGTATAACGTATAACGTAGAACGTATAACGTATAACGTATAACGTATAACGTATAACGTATTACGTATAACCTATAACATATAACGTATAACGTATATCGTATAACGTATAACGTATAACGTATAACGTATAACGTACAACGTATAATGTATAACGTATAACGTATAACGTATAACCTATAACGTATAACGTATAAGCTATAACGTAATACGTATAACGTATAACGTATAACGTATAAAGCATAACGTATAACGTATAACGTATAACGTATAACGTATACCGTATAACGTATAACGTGTAACGTATGACGTATAACGTATAGCGTATAACGTATATCGTATAACGTATAACGTTTAACGTATAACGTATAACATATAATGTATAACGCATATCCTAGGACTTATGCTGAATAACGTATAACGTATAACGTATAACGTATAACGTATAACGTATAACGTATAACGTATAACGTATAACGTATAACGTATAACGTGTAACGTATAACGTATACCGTATAAAGTATAACGTATAACGTATAACGTATAACGTATAACGTATAACGTAATACGTATAACGTATAACGTATAACGTATAACGTATAACGGATAACGTATAACGTATACCGTGTAACGTATAACGTATAACGTATAACGTATTACGTATAACGTATAACGTATAACGTATAACGTATAACGTATAACGTATAACATATAATGTATAACGCATATCCTAGAACTTATGCTGAATAACGTATAACGTATAACGTATAACGTATAACGTATAACGTGTAACGTATAACGTATATCGTGTAACGTATAACGTATAACGTATAACGTATAACGTATAACGTAATACGTATAATGTATAACGTATAACGTATAACGTATAACGTATAACCTATAACAAATAACGTATTACGTATAACGTATAACGTATAACGTATAACGTATAACGTATAACGTATAACGTGTAACGTATAACGTATACCGTATAAAGTATAACGTATAACGTATAACGTATAACGTATAACGTATAACGTAATACGTATAACGTATAACGTATAACGTATAACGTATAACGGATAACGTATAACGTATACCGTGTAACGTATAACGTATAACGTATAACGTATTACGTATAACCTATAACATAAAACGTATAACGTATATCGTATAACGTATAACGTATAACGTATAACGTATAACGTACAACGTATAATGTATAACGTATAACGTATAACGTATAACCTATAACGTATAACGTATAAGCTATAACGTAATACGTATAACGTATAACGTATAACGTATAAAGCATAACGTATAACGTATAACGTATAACGTATAACGTATACCGTATAACGTATAACGTGTAACGTATGACGTATAACGTATAGCGTATAACGTATATCGTATAACGTATAACGTTTAACGTATAACGTATAACATATAATGTATAACGCATATCCTAGGACTTATGCTGAATAACGTATAACGTATAACGTATAACGTATAACGTATAACGTATAACGTATAACGTATAACGTGTAACGTATAACGTATACCGTATAAAGTATAACGTATAACGTATAACGTATAACGTATAACGTATAACGTAATACGTATAACGTATAACGTATAACCTATAACGTATAACGGATAACGTATAACGTATACCGTGTAACGTATAACGTATAACGTATAACGTATAAAGTATAACGTATAACGTATAACGTATAACGTATAACGTATAACGTATAACGTAGTACGTATAACGTATAACGTATAACGTATACCGTATAAAGTATAACGTATAACGTATAACGTATAACGTATAACGTATAACGTAATACGTATAACGTATAACGTATAACGTATAACGTATAACGTATAACGGATAACGTATAACGTATACCGTGTAACGTATAACGTATAACGTATAACGTATTACGTATAACGTATAACATATAATCTATAACGCATATCCTAGAACTTATGCCGTATAACGTATAATGTATAACGTATAACGTATAACTTTTAACGTATAACGTATAACGTATAACGTATAACGTATAACGTATAACGTATAACGTATAACGTATAACGTATAACGTATAACGTATAACGTGTAACGTGTAACGTATAACGTATAACGTATAACGTATAACGTATAACGTATAACGTATAACGTATAACGTATAACGTATAACGTATAACGTATAACGTATAACGTATAACGTATAACGTATAACGTATAACGTATAACGTATAACGTATACCGTATAAAGTATAACGTATAACGTATAACGTATAACGTATAACGTATAACGTATAACGTATAACGTATAACGCATACCGTATAACGTATAACATATAACGTATAACGTATATCTTTTAACGTATAACGTATAACGTATAACGTAATACGTATAACGTATAACGTATAACGTATAACGTATAACGTATAACGTATAACGTATAACGTATAACGTATAACGTATAACGTATAACGTATAACGTATAACGTATAACGTATAACGTAGAACGTAGAACGTATAACGTATAGCGTATAACGTATAACGTATAACGTATAACGTATAACGTATAACGTATAACGTATAACGTATAACGTATAACGTATAACGTATAACGTATAACGTATAACGTATAACGTATAACCTATAACGAATAACGTATTACGTATAACGTATAACGTATAACGTATAACGTATAACGTATAACGTATAACGTATAACGTATAACGTATAACGTATAACGTATAACGTATAACGTATACCGTATAATGTATAACGTATAACGTATAACGTATAACGTATAACGTATAACGTATAACGTATAACGTATAACGTATAACGTATAACGTATAACGTATATCGTGTAACGTATAACGTATACCGTATAAAGTATAACGTATAACGTATAACGTATAACGTATAACGTATAACGTATAACGTATAACGTACAACGTATAACGTATAACGTATACCGTTTAACGTATATCGCATAACGTATAACGTATAACGTATAACGTATAACGTATAACGTATAACGTGTGACGTATAATGTATAACGTATAACGTATAACGTATAACCTATAACAAATAACGTATTACGTATAACGTATAACGTATAACGTATAACGTATAACGTATAACGTATAACGTATAACGTATAACGTATAACGTATAACGTATAACGTATAACGTATAACGTATAACGTATAACGTAGAACGTAGAACGTATAACGTATAGCGTATAACGTATAACGTATAACGTATAACGTATAACGTATAACGTATAACGTATAGCGTATAACGTATAACGTATAACGTATAACGTATAACGTATAACGTATAACGTATAACGTATAACGTATAACGTATAACGTATAACGTATAACGTATAACGTATAACGTATAACGTATAACGTATAACGTATAACGTATAACGTATAACGTAGAACGTATAACGTATAACGTAGAACGTATAACGTATAACGTATAACGTATAACGTATAACGTATTACGTATAACCTATAACATATAACGTATAACGTATATCGTATAACGTATAACGTATAACGTATAACGTATAACGTACAACGTATAATGTATAACGTATAACGTATAACGTATAACCTATAACGTATAACGTATAAGCTACAACGTAATACGTATAACGTATAACGTATAACGTATAAAGCATAACGTATAACGTATAACGTATAACGTATAACGTATACCGTATAACGTATAACGTGTAACGTATGACGTATAACGTATAGCGTATAACGTATATCGTATAACGTATAACGTTTAACGTATAACGTATAACATATAATGTATAACGCATATCCTAGGACTTATGCTGAATAACGTATAACGTATAACGTATAACGTATAACGTATAACGTATAACGTATAACGTATAACGTATAACGTATAACGTGTAACGTATAACGTATACCGTATAAAGTATAACGTATAACGTATAACGTATAACGTATAACGTATAACGTAATACGTATAACGTATAACGTATAACGTATAACGTATAACGGATAACGTATAACGTATACCGTGTAACGTATAACGTATAACGTATAACGTATTACGTATAACGTATAACGTATAACGTATAACGTATAACGTATAACGTATAACATATAATGTATAACGCATATCCTAGAACTTATGCTGAATAACGTATAACGTATAACGTATAACGTATAACGTATAACGTGTAACGTATAACGTATATCGTGTAACGTATAACGTATAACGTATAACGTATAACGTATAACGTAATACGTATAATGTATAACGTATAACGTATAACGTATAACGTATAACCTATAACAAATAACGTATTACGTATAACGTATAACGTATAACGTATAACGTATAACGTATAACGTATAACGTGTAACGTATAACGTATACCGTATAAAGTATAACGTATAACGTATAACGTATAACGTATAACGTATAACGTAATACGTATAACGTATAACGTATAACGTATAACGTATAACGGATAACGTATAACGTATACCGTGTAACGTATAACGTATAACGTATAACGTATTACGTATAACCTATAACATAAAACGTATAACGTATATCGTATAACGTATAACGTATAACGTATAACGTATAACGTACAACGTATAATGTATAACGTATAACGTATAACGTATAACCTATAACGTATAACGTATAAGCTATAACGTAATACGTATAACGTATAACGTATAACGTATAAAGCATAACGTATAACGTATAACGTATAACGTATAACGTATACCGTATAACGTATAACGTGTAACGTATGACGTATAACGTATAGCGTATAACGTATATCGTATAACGTATAACGTTTAACGTATAACGTATAACATATAATGTATAACGCATATCCTAGGACTTATGCTGAATAACGTATAACGTATAACGTATAACGTATAACGTATAACGTATAACGTATAACGTATAACGTGTAACGTATAACGTATACCGTATAAAGTATAACGTATAACGTATAACGTATAACGTATAACGTATAACGTAATACGTATAACGTATAACGTATAACCTATAACGTATAACGGATAACGTATAACGTATACCGTGTAACGTATAACGTATAACGTATAACGTATAACGTATAACGTATAACGTACAACGTATAATGTATAACGTATAACGTATAACGTATAACCTATAACGTATAACGTATAACCTATAACGTAATACGTATAACGTATAACGTGTTACGTATGACGTATAACGTATAGCGTATAACGTATATCGTATAACGTATAACGTTTAACGTATAACGTATAACATATAATGTATAACGCATATCCTAGGACTTATGCTGAATAACGTATAACGTATAACGTATAACGTATAACGTATAACGTATAACGTATAACGTATAACGTATAACGTATAACGTATAACGTATAACGTATAACGTATAACGTATAACGTATAACGTATAACGTATAACGTATAACGTAGAACGTATAACGTATAACGTAGAACGTATAACGTATAACGTATAACGTATAACGTATAACGTATAACGTATTACGTATAACCTATAACATAAAACGTATAACGTATATCGTATAACGTATAACGTATAACGTATAACGTATAACGTACAACGTATAATGTATAACGTATAACGTATAACGTATAACCTATAACGTATAACGTATAAGCTATAACGTAATACGTATAACGTATAACGTATAACGTATAAAGCATAACGTATAACGTATAACGTATAACGTATAACGTATACCGTATAACGTATAACGTGTAACGTATGACGTATAACGTGTAACGTATGACGTATAACGTATAGCGTATAACGTATATCGTATAACGTATAACGTTTAACGTATAACGTATAACGTATAACGTATTACGTATAACGTATAACATATAATCTATAACGCATATCCTAGAACTTATGCCGTATAACGTATAATGTATAACGTATAACGTATAACTTTTAACGTATAACGTATAACGTATAACGTATAACGTATAACGTATAACGTGTAACGTATAACGTATACCGTATAAAGTATAACGTATAACGTATAACGTATAACGTATAACGTATAACGTATAACGTATAACGTACAACGTATAACGTATAACGTATACCGTTTAACGTATATCGCATAACGTATAACGTATAACGTATAACGTATAACGTATAACGTATAACGTATAACGTATAACGTATAACGTATAACGTATAACGTATAACGTATAACGTATAACGTATAACGTATAACGTATAACGTATAACGTATAACGTATAGCGTATAACGTATAGCGTATAACGTATAACGTATAACGTATAACGTATAACGTATAACGTATAACGTATAACGTATAACGTATAACGTATAACGTATAACGTATAACGTATAACGTATAACGTATAACGTATAACGTATAACGTATAACGTATAACGTATAACGTATAACGTATAACGTATAACGTAATACGTATAATGTATAACGTATAACGTATAACGTATAACGTATAACGTATAACGTATAACGTATAACGTATAACATATAATGTAAACGCATATCCTAGAACTTATGCTGAATAACGTATAACGTATAACGTATAACGTATAACGTATAACGTATAACGTGTAACGTATAACGTATATCGTGTAACGTATAACGTATAACGTATAACGTATAACGTATAACGTAATACGTATAATGTATAACGTATAACGTATAACGTATAACGTATAACCTATAACAAATAACGTATTACGTATAACGTATAACGTATAACGTATAACGTATAACGTATAACGTATAACGTATAACGTATAACGTATAACGTATAACGTATAACGTATAACGTATAACGTATAACGTATACCGTATAAAGTATAACGTATAACGTATAACGTATAACGTATAACGTATAACGTGTAACGTATAACGTGTAACGTATAACGTATACCGTATAAAGTATAACGTATAACGTATAACGTATAACGTATAACGTATAACGTATAACGTATAACGTATAACGTACAACGTATAACGTATAACGTATACCGTTTAACGTATATCGCATAACGTATAACGTATAACGTATAACGTATAACGTATAACGTATAACGTATAACGTATAACGTATAACGTATAACGTATAACGTATAACGTATAACGTATAACGTATAACGTATAACGTATAACGTATAACGTATAACGTATAACGTATAACGTATAACGTATAACGTATAACGTATAACGTATAACGTATACCGTATAAAGTATAACGTATAACGTATAACGTATAACGTATAACGTAGAACGTAGAACGTATAACGTATAGCGTATAACGTATAACGTATAACGTATAACGTATAACGTATAACGTATAACGTATAACGTATAACGTATAACGTATAGCGTATAACGTATAACGTATAACGTATAACCTATAACAAATAACGTATTACGTATAACGTATAACGTATAACGTATAACGTATAACGTATAACGTATAACGTATAACGTATAACGTATAACGTATAACGTATAACGTATACCGTATAATGTATAACGTATAACGTATAACGTATAACGTATAACGTGTAACGTATAACGTATAACGTATAACGTATAACGTATAACGTATAACGTATAACGTGTAACGTATAACGTATACCGTATAAAGTATAACGTATAACGTATAACGTATAACGTATAACGTATAACGTATAACGTATAACGTACAACGTATAACGTATAACGTATACCGTTTAACGTATATCGCATAACGTATAACGTATAACGTATAACGTATAACGTATAACGTATAACGTGTGACGTATAATGTATAACGTATAACGTATAACCTATAACAAATAACGTATTACGTATAACGTATAACGTATAACGTATAACGTATAACGTATAACATATAACGTATAACGTATAACGTATAACGTATAACGTATAACGTATAACGTATAACGTATAACGTATAACGTATAACGTATAACGTAGAACGTAGAACGTAGAACGTATAACGTATAGCGTATAACGTATAACGTATAACGTATAACGTATAACGTATAACGTATAGCGTATAACGTATAACGTATAACGTATAACGTATAACGTATAACGTATAACGTATAACGTATAACGTATAACGTATAACGTATAACGTATAACGTATAACGTATAACGTATAACGTATAACGTATAACGTATAACGTATAACGTATAACGTATAACGTATAACGTATATCGTATAACGTATAACGTATAACGTATAACGTATAACGTACAACGTATAATGTATAACGTATAACGTATAACGTATAACCTATAACGTATAACGTATAACCTATAACGTAATACGTATAACGTATAACGTGTAACGTATGACGTATAACGTATAGCGTATAACGTATATCGTATAACGTATAACGTTTAACGTATAACGTATAACATATAATGTATAACGCATATCCTAGGACTTATGCTGAATAACGTATAACGTGTAACGTATAACGTATAACGTATAACGTATAACGTATAACGTATAACGTATAACGTATAACGTATAACGTATAACGTATAACGTATAACGTATAACGTATAACGTATAACGTATAACGTATAACGTATAACGTATAACGTATAACGTAGAACGTATAACGTATAACGTAGAACGTATAACGTATAACGTATAACGTATAACGTACAACGTATAATGTATAACGTATAACGTATAACGTATAACCTATAACGTATAACGTATAAGCTATAACGTAATACGTATAACGTATAACGTATAACGTATAAAGCATAACGTATAACGTATAACGTATAACGTATAACGTATACCGTATAACGTATAACGTGTAACGTATGACGTATAACGTATAGCGTATAACGTATATCGTATAACGTATAACGTTTAACGTATAACGTATAACATATAATGTATAACGCATATCCTAGGACTTATGCTGAATAACGTATAACGTATAACGTATAACGTATAACGTATAACGTATAACGTATAACGTATAACGTATAACGTGTAACGTATAACGTATACCGTATAAAGTATAACGTATAACGTATAACGTATAACGTATAACGTATAACGTAATACGTATAACGTATAACGTATAACGTATAACGTATAACGGATAACGTATAACGTATACCGTGTAACGTATAACGTATAACGTATAACGTATTACGTATAACGTATAACGTATAACGTATAACGTATAACGTATAACGTATAACATATAATGTATAACGCATATCCTAGAACTTATGCTGAATAACGTATAACGTATAACGTATAACGTATAACGTATAACGTGTAACGTATAACGTATATCGTGTAACGTATAACGTATAACGTATAACGTATAACGTATAACGTAATACGTATAATGTATAACGTATAACGTATAACGTATAACGTATAACCTATAACAAATAACGTATTACGTATAACGTATAACGTATAACGTATAACGTATAACGTATAACGTATAACGTGTAACGTATAACGTATACCGTATAAAGTATAACGTATAACGTATAACGTATAACGTATAACGTATAACGTAATACGTATAACGTATAACGTATAACGTATAACGTATAACGGATAACGTATAACGTATACCGTGTAACGTATAACGTATAACGTATAACGTATTACGTATAACCTATAACATAAAACGTATAACGTATATCGTATAACGTATAACGTATAACGTATAACGTATAACGTACAACGTATAATGTATAACGTATAACGTATAACGTATAACCTATAACGTATAACGTATAAGCTATAACGTAATACGTATAACGTATAACGTATAACGTATAAAGCATAACGTATAACGTATAACGTATAACGTATAACGTATACCGTATAACGCATAACGTGTAACGTATGACGTATAACGTATAGCGTATAACGTATATCGTATAACGTATAACGTTTAACGTATAACGTATAACATATAATGTATAACGCATATCCTAGGACTTATGCTGAATAACGTATAACGTATAACGTATAACGTATAACGTATAACGTATAACGTATAACGTATAACGTGTAACGTATAACGTATACCGTATAAAGTATAACGTATAACGTATAACGTATAACGTATAACGTATAACGTAATACGTATAACGTATAACGTATAACCTATAACGTATAACGGATAACGTATAACGTATACCGTGTAACGTATAACGTATAACGTATAACGTATAACGTATAACGTATAACGTACAACGTATAATGTATAACGTATAACGTATAACGTATAACCTATAACGTATAACGTATAACCTATAACGTAATACGTATAACGTATAACGTGTAACGTATGACGTATAACGTATAGCGTATAACGTATATCGTATAACGTATAACGTTTAACGTATAACGTATAACATATAATGTATAACGCATATCCTAGGACTTATGCTGAATAACGTATAACGTATAACGTATAACGTATAACGTATAACGTATAACGTATAACGTATAACGTATAACGTATAACGTATAACGTATAACGTATAACGTATAACGTATAACGTATAACGTATAACGTATAACGTATAACGTAGAACGTATAACGTATAACGTAGAACGTATAACGTATAACGTATAACGTATAACGTATAACGTATAACGTATTACGTATAACCTATAACATAAAACGTATAACGTATATCGTATAACGTATAACGTATAACGTATAACGTATAACGTACTACGTATAATGTATAACGTATAACGTATAACGTATAACCTATAACGTATAACGTATAAGCTATAACGAAATACGTATAACGTATAACGTATAACGTATAAAGCATAACGTATAACGTATAACGTATAACGTATAACGTATACCGTATAACGTATAACGTGTAACGTATGACGTATAACGTGTAACGTATGACGTATAACGTATAGCGTATAACGTATATCGTATAACGTATAACGTTTAACGTATAACGTATAACATATAATGTATAACGCATATCGTAGGACTTATGCTGAATAACGTATAACGTATAACGTATAACGTATAACGTATAACGTATAACGTATAACGTATAACGTATAACGTGTAACGTATAACGTATACCGTATAAAGTATAACGTATAACGTATAACGTATAACGTATAACGTATAACGTATAACGTATAACGTATAACGTGTAACGTATAACGTATACCGTATAAAGTATAACGTATAACGTATAACGTATAACGTATAACGTATAACGTAATACGTATAACGTATAACGTATAACCTATAACGTATAACGGATAACGTATAACGTATACCGTGTAACGTATAACGTATAACGTATAACGTATTACGTATAACGTATAACATATAATCTATAACGCATATCCTAGAACTTATGCCGTATAACGTATAATGTATAACGTATAACGTATAACTTTTAACGTATAACGTATAACGTATAACGTATAACGTATAACGTATAACGTGTAACGTATAACGTATACCGTATAAAGTATAACGTATAACGTATAACGTATAACGTATAACGTATAACGTATAACGTATAACGTACAACGTATAACGTATAACGTATACCGTTTAACGTATATCGCATAACGTATAACGTATAACGTATAACGTATAACGTATAACGTATAACGTATAACGTATAACGTATAACGTATAACGTATAACGTATAACGTATAACGTATAACGTATAACGTATAACGTATAACGTATAACGTATAACGTATAACGTATAGCGTATAACGTATAACGTATAACGTATAACGTATAACGTATAACGTATAACGTATAACGTATAACGTATAACGTATAACGTATAACGTATAACGTATAACGTATAACGTATAACGTATAACGTATAACGTATAACGTATAACGTATAACGTATAACGTATAACGTATAACGTATAACGTATAACGTAATACGTATAATGTATAACGTATAACGTATAACGTATAACGTATAACGTATAACGTATAACGTATAACGTATAACATATAATGTATAACGCATATCCTAGAACTTATGCTGAATAACGTATAACGTATAACGTATAACGTATAACGTATAACGTATAACGTGTAACGTATAACGTATATCGTGTAACGTATAACGTATAACGTATAACGTATAACGTATAACGTATAACCTATAACAAATAACGTATTACGTATAACGTATAACGTATAACGTATAACGTATAACGTATAACGTATAACGTATAACGTATAACGTATAACGTATAACGTATAACGTATAACGTATAACGTATAACGTATACCGTATAAAGTATAACGTATAACGTATAACGTATAACGTATAACGTATAACGTGTAACGTATAACGTGTAACGTATAACGTATACCGTATAAAGTATAACGTATAACGTATAACGTATAACGTATAACGTATAACGTATAACGTATAACGTATAACGTACAACGTATAACGTATAACGTATACCGTTTAACGTATATCGCATAACGTATAACGTATAACGTATAACGTATAACGTATAACGTATAACGTATAACGTATAACGTATAACGTATAACGTATAACGTATAACGTATAACGTATAACGTATAACGTATAACGTATAACGTATAACGTATAACGTATAACGTATAACGTATAACGTATAACGTATAACGTATAACGTATACCGTATAAAGTATAACGTATAACGTATAACGTATAACGTATAACGTAGAACGTAGAACGTATAACGTATAGCGTATAACGTATAACGTATAACGTATAACGTGTAACGTATAACGTATACCGTATAAAGTATAACGTATAACGTATAACGTATAACGTATAACGTATAACGTATAACGTATAACGTACAACGTATAACGTATAACGTATACCGTTTAACGTATACCGTTTAACGTATATCGCATAACGTATAACGTATAACGTATAACGTATAACGTATAACGTATAACGTGTGACGTATAATGTATAACGTATAACGTATAACCTATAACAAATAACGTATTACGTATAACGTATAACGTATAACGTATAACGTATAACGTATAACGTATAACGTATAACGTATAACGTATAACGTATAACGTATAACGTATAACGTATAACGTATAACGTATAACGTATAACGTATAACGTATAACGTATAACGTAGAACGTAGAACGTAGAACGTATAACGTATAGCGTATAACGTATAACGTATAACGTATAACGTATAACGTATAACGTATAGCGTATAACGTATAACGTATAACGTATAACGTATAACGTATAACGTATAACGTATAACGTATAACGTATAACGTATAACGTATAACGTATAACGTATAACGTATAACGTATAACGTATAACGTATAACGTATAACGTATAACGTATAACGTATAACGTATAACGTATAACGTATAACGTATATCGTATAACGTATAACGTATAACGTATAACGTATAACGTACAACGTATAATGTATAACGTATAACGTATAACGTATAACCTATAACGTATAACGTATAACCTATAACGTAATACGTATAACGTATAACGTGTAACGTATGACGTATAACGTATAGCGTATAACGTATATCGTATAACGTATAACGTTTAACGTATAACGTATAACATATAATGTATAACGCATATCCTAGGACTTATGCTGAATAACGTATAACGTATAACGTATAACGTATAACGTATAACGTATAACGTATAACGTATAACGTATAACGTATAACGTATAACGTATAACGTATAACGTATAACGTATAACGTATAACGTATAACGTATAACGTATAACGTATAACGTAGAACGTATAACGTATAACGTAGAACGTATAACGTATAACGTATAACGTATAACGTATAACGTATAACGTATTACGTATAACCTATAACATAAAACGTATAACGTATATCGTATAACGTATAACGTATAACGTATAACGTATAACGTACAACGTATAATGTATAACGTATAACGTATAACGTATAACCTATAACGTATAACGTATAAGCTATAACGTAATACGTATAACGTATAACGTATAACGTATAAAGCATAACGTATAACGTATAACGTATAACGTATAACGTATACCGTATAACGTATAACGTGTAACGTATGACGTATAACGTATAGCGTATAACGTATATTGTATAACGTATAACGTTTAACGTATAACGTATAACATATAATGTATAACGCATATCCTAGGACTTATGCTGAATAACGTATAACGTATAACGTATAACGTATAACGTATAACGTATAACGTATAACGTATAACGTGTAACGTATAACGTATACCGTATAAAGTATAACGTATAACGTATAACGTATAACGTATAACGTATAACGTAATACGTATAACGTATAACGTATAACCTATAACGTATAACGGATAACGTATAACGTATACCGTGTAACGTACAACGTATAACGTATAACGTATTACGTATAACGTATGACATATAATCTATAACGCATATCCTAGAACTTATGCCGTATAACGTATAATGTATAACGTATAACGTATAACTTTTAACGTATAACGTATAACGTATAACGTATAACGTATAACGTATAACGTATAACGTATAACGTATAACGTATAACGTATAACGTATAACGTATAACGTGTAACGTATAACGTATAACGTATAACGTATAACGTATAACGTATAACGTATAACGTATAACGTATAACGTATAACGTATAACGTATAACGTATAACGTATAACGTATAATGGATAACGTATAACGTATACCGTGTAACGTATAACGTATAACGTATAACGTATAACGTATAACGTATAACGTATAACGTATAACGTATAACGTATAACGTATAACGTATAACGTATAACGTATAACGTATAACGTATAACGTATAACGTATAACGTATAACGTATAACGGATAACGTATAACGTATACCGTGTAACGTATAACGTATAACGTATAACGTATTACGTATAACGTATAACATATAATCTATAACGCATATCCTAGAACTTATGCCGTATAACGTATAATGTATAACGTATAACGTATAACTTTTAACGTATAACGTATTACGTATAACGTATAACGTATAACGTATAACGTGTAACGTATAACGTATACCGTATAAAGTATAACGTATAACGTATAACGTATAACGTATAACGTATAACGTAATACGTATAACGTATAACGTATAACCTATAACGTATAACGGATAACGTATAACGTATACCGTGTAACGTATAACGTATAACGTATAACGTATTACGTATAACGTATAACATATAATCTATAACGCATATCCTAGAACTTATGCCGTATAACGTATAATGTATAACGTATAACGTATAACTTTTAACGTATAACGTATAACGTATAACGTATAACGTATAACGTATAACGTATAACGTATAACGTATAACGTATAACGTATAACGTATAACGTATAACGTGTAACGTATAACGTATAACGTATAACGTATAACGTATAACGTATAACGTATAACGTATAACGTATAACGTATAACGTATAACGTATAACGTATAACGAATAACGTATAACGTATAACGTATAACGTATAACGTATAACGTATAACGTATAACGTATAACGTATAACGTATAACGTATAACGTATAACGTATATCGTAAAACGTGTAACGTATAACGTAATACGTATAACGTATAACGTATAACGTATAACGTATAACGTATAACGTATAACGTATAACGTATAACGTATAACGTATAACGTATAACGTATAACGTATAACGTATAACGTATAACGTATATCGTAATACGTATAATGTATAACGTATAACGTATGACGTATAACGTATAACGTATAACGTATAACGTATAACGTATAACGTATAACTTATAACGTATAACGTATAACGTATAACGTATAACGTATAACGTATAACGTATAACGTAGAACGTAGAACGTATAACGTATAACGTATAACGTATAACGTATAACGTAATACGTATAACGTATAACGTATAACGTATAACGGATAACGTATAACGTATACCGTGTAACGTATAACGTGTAACGTATAACGTATAACGTATAACGTATAACGTATAACGTATAACGTATAACGTATAACGTATAACGTATAACGTATAACGTATAACGTATAACGTATAACGTATAACGTATATGGTAATACGTATAACGTATAACGTATAACGTATAACGGATAACGTATCACGTATACCGTGTAACGTATAACGTGTAACGTATAACGTATAACGTATAACGTATAAGGTATAACGTATAACGTATAACGTATAACGTATAACGTATAACGTATAACGGATAACGTATAACGTATACCGTGTAACGTATAACGTATAACGTATAACGTATAACGTATAACGTATAACGTATAACGTATAACGTATAACGTATAACGTATATCGTATAACGTATAACGTATAACGTATAACGTATAACGTATAACGTATAACGTATAACGTATAACGTATAACATATAATCTATAACGCATATCCTAGAACTTATGCCGTATAACGTATAATGTATAACGTATAACGTATAACTTTTAACGTATAACGTATAACGTATAGCGTATAACGTATAACGTATAACGTATAACGTATAACGTATAACGTGTAACGTATAACGTATAACGTATAACGTATAACGTATAACGTATAACGTATAACGTATAACGTATAACGTATAACGTATAACGTATAACGTATAACGTATAACGTATAACGTATAACGAATAACGTATAACGTATAACGTATAACGTATAACGTATAACGTATAACGTATAACGTATAACGTATAACGTATAACGTATAACGTATAACGTATAACGTATAACGTATAACGTATAACGTATAACGTATAACGTATAACGTATAACGTATAACGGATAACGTATAACGTATACCGTGTAACGTATAACGTATAACGTATAACGTATAACGTATAACGTATCACGTATAACGTATAACGTATAACGTATAACGTATAACGTATAACGTATAACGTATAATGTATAACGTATAACGTATAACGTATAACGTACAACGAGTAACGTATAACGTCTAACGTACAACGTATAACGTACAACGTATAACGTATAACGTATAACGTATAACGTATAACGTATAACGTATAACGTATAACGTATAACGTATAACGTATAACGTATAACGTATAACGTATAACGTATAACGTATAACGTATAACGTATAACGTATAACGTATAACGTATAACATATAATGTATAACGCATATCCTAGAACTTATGCTGAATAACGTATAACGTATAGCGAATAACGTATAACGTATAACGTATAACGTATAACGTATAGCGAATAACGTATAACGTATAACGTATAACGTATAACGTATAACGTATAACGTATAACGTATAACGTATAACGTATAACGTATAACGTATAACGTATAACATATAATCTATAACGCATATCCTAGAACTTATGCCGTATAACGTATAATGTATAACGTATAACGTATAACTTTTAACGTATAACGTATAACGTATAACGTATAACGTATAACGTATAACGTATAACGTATAACGTATAACGTGTAACGTATAACGTATAACGTATAACGTATAACGTATACCGTGTAACGTATAACGTATAACGTATAACGTATTACGTATAACGTATAACATATAATCTATAACGCATATCCTAGAACTTATGCCGTATAACGTATAATGTATAACGTATAACGTATAACTTTTAACGTATAACGTATAACGTATAACGTATAACGTATAACGTATAACGTATAACGTATAACGTATAACGTATAACGTATAACGTATAACGTATAACGTATAACGTATAACGTGTAACGTATAACGTATAACGTATAACGTATAACGTATAACGTATAACGTATAACGTATAACGTATAACGTATAACGTATAACGTATAACGTATAACGAATAACGTATAACGTATAACGTATAACGTATAACGTATAACGTATAACGTATAACGTATAACGTATAACGTATAACGTATAACGTATAACGTATATCGTAAAACGTGTAACGTATAACGTAATACGTATAACGTATAACGTATAACGTATAACGTATAACGTATAACGTATAACGTATAACGTATAACGTATAACGTATAACGTATAACGTATAACGTATAACGTATAACGTATAACGTATATCGTAATACGTATAATGTATAACGTATAACGTATAACGTATAACGTATAACGTATAACGTATAACGTATAACGTATAACGTATAACTTATAACGTATAACGTATAACGTATAACGTATAACGTATAACGTATAACGTATAACGTATAACGTAGAACGTAGAACGTATAACGTATAACGTATAACGTATAACGTATAACGTAATACGTATAACGTATAACGTATAACGTATAACGGATAACGTATAACGTATACCGTGTAACGTATAACGTGTAACGTATAACGTATAACGTATAACGTATAACGTATAACGTATAACGTATAACGTATAACGTGTAACGTATAACGTATAACGTATAACGTATAACGTATAACGTATAACGTATAACGTATAACGTATAACGTATAACGTATAACGTATAACTTTTAACGTATAACGTATAACGTATAACGTATAACGTATAACGTATAACGTATAACGTATAACGTATAACGTATAACGTATAACGTATAACGTATAACGTATAACGTATAACGTGTAACGTATAACGTATAACGTATAACGTATAACGTATAACGTATAACGTATAACGTATAACGTATAACGTATAACGTATAACGTATAACGTATAACGAATAACGTATAACGTATAACGTATAACGTATAACGTATAACGTATAACGTATAACGTATAACGTATAACGTATAACGTATAACGTATAACGTATATCGTAAAACGTGTAACGTATAACGTAATACGTATAACGTATAACGTATAACGTATAACGTATAACGTATAACGTATAACGTATAACGTATAACGTATAACGTATAACGTATAACGTATAACGTATAACGTATAACGTATAACGTATAACGTATATCGTAATACGTATAATGTATAACGTATAACGTATAACGTATAACGTATAACGTATAACGTATAACGTATAACGTATAACGTATAACTTATAACGTATAACGTATAACGTATAACGTATAACGTATAACGTATAACGTATAACGTATAACGTAGAACGTAGAACGTATAACGTATAACGTATAACGTATAACGTATAACGTAATACGTATAACGTATAACGTATAACGTATAACGGATAACGTATAACGTATACCGTGTAACGTATAACGTGTAACGTATAACGTATAACGTATAACGTATAACGTATAACGTATAACGTATAACGTATAACGTATAACGTATAACGTATAACGTATAACGTATAACGTGTAACGTATAACGTATAACGTATAACGTATAACGTATAACGTATAACGTATAACGTATAACGTATAACGTATAACGTATAACGTATAACGTATAACGAATAACGTATAACGTATAACGTATAACGTATAACGTATAACGTATAACGTATAACGTATAACGTATAACGTATAACGTATAACGTACAACGTATAACGTATAACGTATACCGTTTAACGTATATCGCATAACGTATAACGTATAACGTATAACGTATAACGTATAACGTATAACGTGTGACGTATAATGTATAACGTATAACGTATAACCTATAACAAATAACGTATTACGTATAACGTATAACGTATAACGTATAACGTATAACGTATAACTTATAACGTATAACGTATAACGTATAACGTATAACGTACAACGTATAACGTATAACGTATAACGTATAACGTATAACGTATAACGTATAACGTATAACGTATAACGTATAACGTATAACGTATAACGTATAACGTATAACGTATAACGTATAACGTATAACGTATAACGTATAACGTATAACGTATAACGTATAACATATAATGTATAACGCATATCCTAGAACTTATGCTGAATAACGTATAACGTATAGCGAATAACGTATAACGTATAACGTATAACGTATAACGTATAGCGAATAACGTATAACGTATAACGTATAACGTATAACGTATAACGTATAACGTATAACGTATAACGTATAACGTATAACGTATAACGTATAACGTATAACATATAATCTATAACGCATATCCTAGAACTTATGCCGTATAACGTATAATGTATAACGTATAACGTATAACTTTTAACGTATAACGTATAACGTATAACGTATAACGTATAACGTATAACGTATAACGTATAACGTATAACGTATAACGTGTAACGTATAACGTATAACGTATAACGTATAACGTATACCGTGTAACGTATAACGTATAACGTATAACGTATTACGTATAACGTATAACATATAATCTATAACGCATATCCTAGAACTTATGCCGTATAACGTATAATGTATAACGTATAACGTATAACTTTTAACGTATAACGTATAACGTATAACGTATAACGTATAACGTATAACGTATAACGTATAACGTATAACGTATAACGTATAACGTATAACGTATAACGTATAACGTATAACGTGTAACGTATAACGTATAACGTATAACGTATAACGTATAACGTATAACGTATAACGTATAACGTATAACGTATAACGTATAACGTATAACGTATAACGAATAACGTATAACGTATAACGTATAACGTATAACGTATAACGTATAACGTATAACGTATAACGTATAACGTATAACGTATAACGTATAACGTATATCGTAAAACGTGTAACGTATAACGTAATACGTATAACGTATAACGTATAACGTATAACGTATAACGTATAACGTATAACGTATAACGTATAACGTATAACGTATAACGTATAACGTATAACGTATAACGTATAACGTATAACGTATAACGTATATCGTAATACGTATAATGTATAACGTATAACGTATAACGTATAACGTATAACGTATAACGTATAACGTATAACGTATAACGTATAACTTATAACGTATAACGTATAACGTATAACGTATAACGTATAACGTATAACGTATAACGTATAACGTAGAACGTAGAACGTATAACGTATAACGTATAACGTATAACGTATAACGTAATACGTATAACGTATAACGTATAACGTATAACGGATAACGTATAACGTATACCGTGTAACGTATAACGTGTAACGTATAACGTATAACGTATAACGTATAACGTATAACGTATAACGTATAACGTATAACGTATAACGTATAACGTATAACGTATAACGTATAACGTGTAACGTATAACGTATAACGTATAACGTATAACGTATAACGTATAACGTATAACGTATAACGTATAACGTATAACGTATAACGTATAACGTATAACGAATAACGTATAACGTATAACGTATAACGTATAACGTATAACGTATAACGTATAACGTATAACGTATAACGTATAACGTATAACGTACAACGTATAACGTATAACGTATACCGTTTAACGTATATCGCATAACGTATAACGTATAACGTATAACGTATAACGTATAACGTATAACGTGTGACGTACAATGTATAACGTATAACGTATAACCTATAACAAATAACGTATTACGTATAACGTATAACGTATAACGTATAACGTATAACGTATAACTTATAACGTATAACGTATAACGTATAACGTATAACGTATAACGTATAACGTATAACGTATAACGTAGAACGTAGAACGTAGAACGTATAACGTATAGCGTATAACGTATAACGTATAACGTATAACGTATAACGTATAACGTATAGCGTATAACGTATAACGTATAACGTATAACGTATAACGTATAACGTATAACGTATAACGTATAACGTATAACGTATAACGTATAACGTATAACGTATAACGTATAACGTATAACGTATAACGTATAACGTATAACGTATAACGTATAACGTATAACGTATAACGTATATCGTATAACGTATAACGTATAACGTATAACGTATAACGTACAACGTATAATGTATAACGTATAACGTATAACGTATAACCTATAACGTATAACGTATAACCTATAACGTAATACGTATAACGTATAACGTGTAACGTATGACGTATAACGTATAGCGTATAACGTATATCGTATAACGTATAACGTTTAACGTATAACGTATAACATATAATGTATAACGCATATCCTAGGACTTATGCTGAATAACGTATAACGTATAACGTATAACGTATAACGTATAACGTATAACGTATAACGTATAACGTATAACGTATAACGTATAACGTATAACGTATAACGTATAACGTATAACGTATAACGTATAACGTATAACGTATAACGTAGAACGTATAACGTATAACGTAGAACGTATAACGTATAACGTATAACGTATAACGTATAACGTATAACGTATTACGTATAACCTATAACATAAAACGTATAACGTATATCGTATAACGTATAACGTATAACGTATAACGTATAACGTACAACGTATAATGTATAACGTATAACGTATAACGTATAACCTATAACGTATAACGTATAAGCTATAACGTAATACGTATAACGTATAACGTATAACGTATAAAGCATAACGTATAACGTATAACGTATAACGTATAACGTATACCGTATAACGTATAACGTGTAACGTATGACGTATAACGTATAGCGTATAACGTATATTGTATAACGTATAACGTTTAACGTATAACGTATAACATATAATGTATAACGCATATCCTAGGACTTATGCTGAATAACGTATAACGTATAACGTATAACGTATAACGTATAACGTATAACGTATAACGTATAACGTATAACGTGTAACGTATAACGTATACCGTATAAAGTATAACGTATAACGTATAACGTATAACGTATAACGTATAACGTAATACGTATAACGTATAACGTATAACCTATAACGTATAACGGATAACGTATAACGTATACCGTGTAACGTATAACGTATAACGTATAACGTATTACGTATAACGTATAACATATAATCTATAACGCATATCCTAGAACTTATGCCGTATAACGTATAATGTATAACGTATAACGTATAACTTTTAACGTATAACGTATAACGTATAACGTATAACGTATAACGTATAACGTATAACGTATAACGTATAACGTATAACGTATAACGTATATCGTATAACGTATAACGTATAACGTATAACGTATAACGTACAACGTATAATGTATAACGTATAACGTATAACGTATAACCTATAACGTATAACGTATAACCTATAACGTAATACGTATAACGTATAACGTGTAACGTATGACGTATAACGTATAGCGTATAACGTATATCGTATAACGTATAACGTTTAACGTATAACGTATAACATATAATGTATAACGCATATCCTAGGACTTATGCTGAATAACGTATAACGTATAACGTATAACGTATAACGTATAACGTATAACGTATAACGTATAACGTATAACGTATAACGTATAACGTATAACGTATAACGTATAACGTATAACGTATAACGTATAACGTATAACGTATAACGTAGAACGTATAACGTATAACGTAGAACGTATAACGTATAACGTATAACGTATAACGTATAACGTATAACGTATTACGTATAACCTATAACATAAAACGTATAACGTATATCGTATAACGTATAACGTATAACGTATAACGTATAACGTACAACGTATAATGTATAACGTATAACGTATAACGTATAACCTATAACGTATAACGTATAAGCTATAACGTAATACGTATAACGTATAACGTATAACGTATAAAGCATAACGTATAACGTATAACGTATAACGTATAACGTATACCGTATAACGTATAACGTGTAACGTATGACGTATAACGTATAGCGTATAACGTATATTGTATAACGTATAACGTTTAACGTATAACGTATAACATATAATGTATAACGCATATCCTAGGACTTATGCTGAATAACGTATAACGTATAACGTATAACGTATAACGTATAACGTATAACGTATAACGTATAACGTATAACGTGTAACGTATAACGTATACCGTATAAAGTATAACGTATAACGTATAACGTATAACGTATAACGTATAACGTAATACGTATAACGTATAACGTATAACCTATAACGTATAACGGATAACGTATAACGTATACCGTGTAACGTATAACGTATAACGTATAACGTATTACGTATAACGTATAACATATAATCTATAACGCATATCCTAGAACTTATGCCGTATAACGTATAATGTATAACGTATAACGTATAACTTTTAACGTATAACGTATAACGTATAACGTATAACGTATAACGTATAACGTATAACGTATAACGTATAACGTATAACGTATAACGTGTAACGTATAACGTATAACGTATAACGTATAACGTATAACGTATAACGTATAACGTATAACGTATAACGTATAACGTATAACGTATAACGTATAATGGATAACGTATAACGTATACCGTGTAACGTATAACGTATAACGTATAACGTATAACGTATAACGTATAACGTATAACGTATAACGTATAACGTATAACGTATAACGTATAACGTATAACGTATAACGTATAACGTATAACGTATAACGTATAACGTATAACGTATAACGTATAACGGATAACGTATAACGTATACCGTGTAACGTATAACGTATAACGTATAACGTATTACGTATAACGTATAACATATAATCTATAACGCATATCCTAGAACTTATGCCGTATAACGTATAATGTATAACGTATAACGTATAACTTTTAACGTATAACGTATAACGTATAACGTATAACGTATAACGTATAACGTATAACGTATAACGTATAACGTATAACGTATAACGTATAACGTATAACGTATAACGTATAACGTGTAACGTATAACGTATAACGTATAACGTATAACGTATGACGTATAACGTATAACGTATAACGTATAACGTATAACGTATAACGTATAATGTATATCGTACAACGTATAACGTATAACGTATAACGTATAACGTACAACGTATAATGTATAACGTATAACGTATAACGTATAACCTATAACGTATAACGTATAACCTATAACGTAATACGTATAACGTATAACGTGTAACGTATGACGTATAACGTATAGCGTATAACGTATATCGTATAACGTATAACGTTTAACGTATAACGTATAACATATAATGTATAACGCATATCCTAGGACTTATGCTGAATAACGTATAACGTATAACGTATAACGTATAACGTATAACGTATAACGTATAACGTATAACGTATAACGTATAACGTATAACGTATAACGTATAACGTATAACGTATAACGTATAACGTATACCGTATAACGTATAACGTATAACGTATAACGTATAACGTATAACGTATAACGTATAACGTATAACGTATAACGTATAACGTATAACGTATAACGTATAACGTATAACGTATAACGTATAACGTATAACGTATAACGTGTAACGTATAACGTATACCGTATAAAGTATAACGTATAACGTAAAACGTATAACGTATAACGTATAACGTATAACGTATAACGTACAACGTATAACGGATAACGTATACCGTTTAACGTATATCGCATAACGTATAACGTATAACGTATAACGTATAACGTATAACGTATAACGTATAACGTATAATGGATAACGTATAACGTATACCGTGTAACGTATAACGTATGACGTATAACGTATAACGTATAACGTACAACGAGTAACGTATAACGTCTAACGTACAACGTATAACGTATAACGTATAACGTATAACGGATAACGTATAACGTATACCGTGTAACGTATAACGTGTAACGTATAACGTATAACGTATAACGTATAACGTATATCGTATAACGTATAACGTATAACGTGTAACGTATAACGTACAACGTATAATGTATAACGTATAACCTATAACAAATAACGTATAACGTATAACGTATAACGTATAACGTATAACGTATAACGTATAACGTATAACGTATGACGTATAACGTATAACGTATAAAGTATAACGTATAACGTATAACGTATAACGTATAACGTATAACGTATAACGTATAACGTATAACGTATAACGTATAACGTATTACGTATAACCTATAACATAAAACGTATAACGTATATCGTATAACGTATAACGTATAACGTATAACGTATAACGTACAACGTATAATGTATAACGTATAACGTATAACGTATAACCTATAACGTATAACGTATAAGCTATAACGTAATACGTATAACGTATAACGTATAACGTATAACGTATAACGCATAACGTATAACGTGTAACGTATAACGTCTAGCGTATACCGTATAACGTATAACGTGTAACGTATATCGTCTAACGTATAGCGTATAACGTATATCGTATAACGTATAACGTTTAACGTATAACGTATAACATATAATGTAAAACGCATATCCTAGAACTTATGCTGAATAACGTATAACGTATAACGTATAACGTATAACGTATAACGTATAACGTATAACGTATAACGTATAACGTGTAACGTATAACGTATAACGCATAACGTATAACGTATAACGTATAACGTATAATGTATAACTTTTAACGTATAACGTCTAACGTATAACGTAATACGTATAACGTATAACGTATAACGTATAACGTATAACGTATAACGTATAACGTATAACGCATAACGTATAACGTATAACGTATAACGTATAACGTAATACGTATAACGTATAACGTATAACGTATAACGTATAACGTATAACGTATACCGTGTAACGTATAACGTATAACGTATAACGTATAACGTATAACGTATAACGTATAACGTATAACGTATAACGTATAACGTATAACGTATAACGTATAACGTATAACGTATAACGTATAACATATAATCTATAACGCATATCCTAGAACTTATGCCGTATAACGTATAATGTATAACGTATAACGTATAACTTTTAAGGTATAACGTATAACGTATAACGTATAACGTATAACGTATAACGTATAACGTATAACGTATAACGTATAACGTATAACGTATAACGTATAACGTATAACGTATAACGTATAACGTGTAACGTATAACGTATAACGTATAACGTATAACGTATAACGTATAACGTATAACGTATAACGTATAACGTATAACGTATAACGTATAACGTATATCGTATAACGTATAACGTATAACGTATAACGTATAACGTACAACGTATAATGTATAACGTATAACGTATAACGTATAACCTATAACGTATAACGTATAACCTATAACGTAATACGTATAACGTATAACGTGTAACGTATGACGTATAACGTATAGCGTATAACGTATATCGTATAACGTATAACGTTTAACGTATAACGTATAACATATAATGTATAACGCATATCCTAGGACTTATGCTGAATAACGTATAACGTATAACGTATAACGTATAACGTATAACGTATAACGTATAACGTATAACGTATAACGTATAACGTATAACGTATAACGTATAACGTATAACGTATAACGTATAACGTATACCGTATAACGTATAACGTGTAACGTATGACGTATAACGTATAGCGTATAACGTATATCGTATAACGTATAACGTTTAACGTATAACGTATAACATATAATGTATAACGCATATCCTAGGACTTATGCTGAATAACGTATAACGTATAACGTATAACGTATAACGTATAACGTATAACGTATAACGTATAACGTGTAACGTATAACGTATACCGTATAAAGTATAACGTATAACGTATAACGTATAACGTATAACGTATAACGTAATACGTATAACGTATAACGTATAACCTATAACGTATAACGGATAACGTATAACGTATACCGTGTAACGTATAACGTATAACGTATAACGTATTACGTATAACGTATAACATATAATCTATAACGCATATCCTAGAACTTATGCCGTATAACGTATAATGTATAACGTATAACGTATAACTTTTAACGTATAACGTATAACGTATAACGTATAACGTATAACGTATAACGTATAACGTATAACGTATACCGTATAACGTATAACGTATAACGTATAACGTATAACGTATAACGTATAACGTATAACGTATAACGTATAACGTATAACGTATAACGTATAACGTATAACGTATAACGTATAACGTATAACGTATAATGTATAACGTATAACGTATAACATATAACGTATAACGTATAATGTATAACGTATAACGTATAACCCACGACGTATAACGTATAACCCACGACGTATAACGTATAACCCACGACGTATAACGTATAACGTATAACGTATAACGTATAACGTATAACGTATAACGTATAACGTATAACGTATAACGTATAACGTATAACGTATAACGTATAACGTATAACGTATAACGTATAACGTATAACGTATAACGTATAACGTATAACGTATAACGTATAACGTATAACGCATAACGTATGACGTATGACGTATAACGTATAACGTATAACGTATAACGTATAACGTATAACGTATAACGTATAACGTGTAACGTATAACGTATAACGTATAACGGATAACGTATAACGTATAACGGATAACGCATTACGTATAACGTATAACGTATAACGTATAACGGATGACGTAACACGTATAACGTATAACGTATACCGCATAACGTATAACGTATAACGTATAACGTATAACGTATAACGTATAACGTATAACGTATAACGTATAACGTATAACGTATAACGTATGACGTATAACGTATAACGTAAAACGTTTAACGTATAACGGATAACGTATAACGTATAACGTATAACGTATAACGTATAACGTATAACGTATAACGGATAACGTATGACGTATGATGTATAACGTATAACGTATAACGTATAACGTATAACGTATAACGTATAACGTATAACGTATAACGTATAACGTACAACGTATAACGGATGACGTAACACGTATAACGTATAACGTATACCGCATAACGTATAACGTATAACGTATAACGTATAACGTATAACGTATAGCGTATAACGTATAACGTATAACGTATAACGTATAACGTATGACGTATAACGTATAACGTATAACGTATAACGTATAACGTATAACGTATAACGTATGACGTATGACGTATAACGTAAAACGTATAACGTACAACGGATAACGTATAACGTATAACGTATAACGTATAACGTATAACGTATAACGTATAACGGATAACGTATGACGTATGACGTATAACGTATAACGTATAACGTATAACGTATAACGTATAACGTATAACGTATAACGTAAAACGTATAACGTATAACGTATAACGTATAACGTATAACGTATAACGTATAACGTATAACGTATAACGTATAACGTTTAACGTATAACGTATAACGTATAACGTATAACGTATAACGTATAACGTATAACGTATAACGTATGACGTATATCGTATAAGGTGTAACCTACAACGTATAACGTATGACGTATAACGTATAACGTATAACGTATGACGTATATCGTATAAGGTGTAACCTACAACGTATAACGTATGACGTATAACATATAACGTATAACGTATAATGTATAACGTATAACGTATAACCCACGACGTATAACGTATAACCCACGACGTATAACGTATAACGTATAACGTATAACGTATAAAGTTCAACGTATAACGTATAACGTATAACTTATAACGTATAACGTATAAAGTTCAACGAATAACGTATAACGTATAACGTATAAAGTTCAACGTATAACGTATAACGTATAACGTATAACGTATAACGTATAAAGTTCAACGTATAACGTATAACGTATAACGTATAACGTATAACGTATAACCTATAAAGTTCAACGTATAACGTATAACGTATAACGTATAACGTATAACGTATAACGTATAACGTATAACGTATAACGTATAACGTGTAACGTATAACGTATAACGTATAACGTATCACGTATATTGTATAACGTATAACGTATAACGTATAACGTATAACGTATAACGTATAACATATAACGTATAACGTATAACGTATAACGTATAACGTATAACGTATAACGTATAACGTATAGCGTATAACGTATAACGTATAACGTATAACGTATAACGTATGACGTATAACGTATAACGTATAACGTATAACGTATAACTTAAAACGGATAACGTATAACGTATAACGTATAACGTATAACGTATAACGTATAACGTATAACGTATAACGTATAACATATAACGTATAACGGATAACGTATAACGTATAACGGATAACGCATTACGTATAACGTATAACGTATAACGTATAACGGATGACGTAACACGTATAACGTATAACGTATACCGCATAACGTATAACGTATAACGTATAACGTATAACGTATAACGTATAACGTATAACGTATAACGTAAAACGGATAACGTATAACGTATAACGTATAACGTATAACGTATAACGTATAACGTATAACGTATAACGTGTAACGTATAACGTATAACGTATAACGTATAACGTATAACGTATAACGTATAACGTATAACGTGTAACGTATAACGTATAACGTATAACGTATAACGTATAACGTATAACGTATAACGTATAACGTATAACGCATAACGTATGACGTATGACGTATAACGTATAACGTATAACGTATAACGTATAACGTGTAACGTATAACGTATGACGTATAACGGATAACGTATAACGTATAACGTATAACGTATAACGTATAAGGTATAACGTATAACGTAAAACGTATAACGTATAACGGATAACGTATAACGTATAACGTATAACGTATAACGTATAACGTATAACGTATAACGTATAACGGATAACGTATGACGTATGACGTATAACGTATAACGTATAACGTATAACGTATAACGTATAACGTATAACGTATAACGTATAACGTACAACGTATAACGGATGACGTAACACGTATAACGTATAACGTATACCGCATAACGTATAACGTATAACCTATAACGTATAACGTATAACGTATAGCGTATAACGTATAACGTATAACGTATAACGTATAACGTATGACGTATAACGTATAACGTATAACGTATAACGTATAACTTAAAACGGATAACGTAGAACGTATAACGTATAACGTATAACGTATAACGTATAACGTATAACGTATAACGTATAACGTATAACGGATAACGTATAACGTATAACGTATAACGTATAACGTATAATGTATAACGTATAACGTATAACATATAACGTATAACGTATAATGTATAACGTATAACGTATAACCCACGACGTATAACGTATAACCCACGACGTATAACGTATAACCCACGACGTATAACGTATAACGTATAACGTATAACGTATAACGTATAACGTATAACGTATAACGTATAACGTATAACGTATAACGTATAACGTATAACGTATAACGTATAACGTATAACGTATAACGTATAACGTATAACGTATAACGTATAACGTATAACGTATAACGTATAACGTATAACGTATAACGTATAACGTATAACGCATAACGTATGACGTATGACGTATAACGTATAACGTATAACGTATAACGTATAACGTGTAACGTATAACGTATAACGTATAACGGATAACGTATAACGTATAACGTGTAACGTATAACGTATGACGTATGACGTATAACGTAAAACGTATAACGTATAACGGATAACGTATAACGTATAACGTATTACGTATAACGTATAACGTATAACGTATAACGGATAACGTATGACGTATGACGTATAACGTATAACGTATAACGTATAACGTATAACGTATAACGTATAACGTATAACGTAAAACGTATAACGTATAACGTATAACGTATAACGTATAACGTATAACGTATAACGTATAACGTATAACGTATAACGTATAACGTATAACGTATAACGTATAACGTATAACGTATAACGTATAACGTATAACGTATAACGTATAACGTATGACGTATATCGTATAAGGTGTAACCTACAACGTATAACGTATGTTGTATAACGTATAACGTATAACGTATGACGTATATCGTATAAGGTGTAACCTACAACGTATAACGTATGACGTATAACATATAACGTATAACGTATAATGTATAACGTATAACGTATAACCCACGACGTATAACGTATAACCCACGACGTATAACGTATAACGTATAACGTATAACGTATAACGTATAACGTATAAAGTTCAACGTATAACGTATAACGTATAACTTATAACGTATAACGTATAAAGTTCAACGAATAACGTATAACGTATAACGTATAAAGTTCAACGTATAACGTATAACGTATAACGTATAACGTATAACGTATAAAGTTCAACGTATAACGTATAACGTATAACGTATAACGTATAACGTATAACGTATAAAGTTCAACGTATAACGTATAACGTATAACGTATAACGTATAACGTATCACGTATATTGTATAACGTATAACGTATAACGTATAACGTATGACGTATATCGTATAAGGTGTAACCTACAACGTATAACGTATGACGTATAACGTATAACGTATAACGTATGACGTATATCGTATAAGGTGTAACCTACAACGTATAACGTATGACGTATAACATATAACGTATAACGTATAATGTATAACGTATAACGTATAACCCACGACGTATAACGTATAACCCACGACGTATAACGTATAACGTATAACGTATAACGTATAAAGTTCAACGTATAACGTATAACGTATAACTTATAACGTATAACGTATAAAGTTCAACGAATAACGTATAACGTATAACGTATAAAGTTCAACGTATAACGTATAACGTATAACGTATAACGTATAACGTATAAAGTTCAACGTATAACGTATAACGTATAACGTATAACGTATAACGTATAACGTATAAAGTTCAACGTATAACGTATAACGTATAACGTATAACGTATAACGTATAAGGTATAACGTATAACGTAAAACGTATAACGTATAACGGATAACGTATAACGTATAACGTATAACGTATAACGTATAACGTATAACGTATAACGTATAACGGATAACGTATGACGTATGACGTATAACGTATAACGTATAACGTATAACGTATAACGTATAACGTATAACGTATAACGTATAACGTACAACGTATAACGGATGACGTAACACGTATAACGTATAACGTATACCGCATAACGTATAACGTATAACCTATAACGTATAACGTATAACGTATAGCGTATAACGTATAACGTATAACGTATAACGTATAACGTATGACGTATAACGTATAACGTATAACGTATAACGTATAACTTAAAACGGATAACGTAGAACGTATAACGTATAACGTATAACGTATAACGTATAACGTATAACGTATAACGGATAACGTATAACGTATAACGGATAACGCATTACGTATAACGTATAACGTATAACGTATAACGTATAACGGATGACGTAACACGTATAACGTATACCGCATAACGTATAACGTATAACGTATAACGTATAACGTATAACGTATAACGTATAGCGTATAACGTATAACGTATAACGTATAACGTATAACGTATAACGTATAACGTATAACGTATAACGTATAACGTATAACGTATAACGTATAACGTATAACGTATAACGTATAACGTATAACGTATAACGTATAACGTATAACGTATAACGTATAACGTATAACGTATAACGTATAACGTATAACGCATAACGTATGACGTATGACGTATAACGTATAACGTATAACGTATAACGTATAACGTGTAACGTATAACGTATAACGTATAACGGATAACGTATAACGTATAACGTGTAACGTATAACGTATGACGTATGACGTATAACGTAAAACGTATAACGTATAACGGATAACGTATAACGTATAACGTATTACGTATAACGTATAACGTATAACGTATAACGGATAACGAATGACGTATGACGTATAACGTATAACGTATAACGTATAACGTATAACGTATAACGTATAACGTATAACGTAAAACGTATAACGTATAACGTATAACGTATAACGTATAACGTATAACGTATAACGTATAACGTATAACGGATAACGTATAACGTATAACGTGTAACGTATAACGTATGACGTATGACGTATAACGTAAAACGTATAACGTATAACGGATAACGTATAACGTATAACGTATTACGTATAACGTATAACGTATAACGTATAACGGATAACGAATGACGTATGACGTATAACGTATAACGTATAACGTATAACGTATAACGTATAACGTATAACGTATAACGTAAAACGTATAACGTATAACGTATAACGTATAACGTATAACGTATAACGTATAACCCACGACGTATAACGTATAACGTATAACGTATAACGTATAACGTATAACGTATAAAGTTCAACGTATAACGTATAACGTATAACTTATAACGTATAACGTATAAAGTTCAACGAATAACGTATAACGTATAACGTATAAAGTTCAACGTATAACGTATAACGTATAACGTATAACGTATAACGTATAAAGTTCAACGTATAACGTATAACGTATAACGTATAACGTATAACGTATAACGTATAAAGTTCAACGTATAACGTATAACGTATAACGTATAACGTATAACGTATCACGTATATTGTATAACGTATAACGTATAACGTATAACGTATAACGTATAACGTATAACATATAACGTATGACGTATAACGTATAACGTATAACGTATAACGTATAACGTATAACGTATAGCGTATAACGTATAACGTATAACGTATAACGTATAACGTATGACGTATAACGTATAACGTATAACGTATAACGTATAACTTAAAACGGATAACGTATAACGTATAACGTATAACGTATAACGTATAACGTATAACGTATAACGTATAACGTATAACGTATAACGGATAACGTATAACGTATAACGTATAACGTATAACGTATAACGGATAACGTATAACGTATAACGGATAACGCATTACGTATAACGTATAACGTATAACGTATAACGTATAACGGATGACGTAACACGTATAACGTATACCGCATAACGTATAACGTATAACGTATAACGTATAACGTATAACGTATAACGTATAGCGTATAACGTATAACGTATAACGTATAACGTATAACGTATAACGTATAACGTATAACGTATAACGTATAACGTATAACGTATAACGTATAACGTATAACGTATAACGTATAACGTATAACGTATAACGTATAACGTATAACGTATAACGTATAACGTATAACGTATAACGTATAACGTATAACGTATAACGCATAACGTATGACGTATGACGTATAACGTATAACGTATAACGTATAACGTATAACGTGTAACGTATAACGTATAACGTATAACGGATAACGTATAACGTATAACGTGTAACGTATAACGTATGACGTATGACGTATAACGTAAAACGTATAACGTATAACGGATAACGTATAACGTATAACGTATTACGTATAACGTATAACGTATAACGTATAACGGATAACGAATGACGTATGACGTATAACGTATAACGTATAACGTATAACGTATAACGTATAACGTATAACGTATAACGTAAAACGTATAACGTATAACGTATAACGTATAACGTATAACGTATAACGTATAACGTATAACGTATAACGGATAACGTATAACGTATAACGTGTAACGTATAACGTATGACGTATGACGTATAACGTAAAACGTATAACGTATAACGGATAACGTATAACGTATAACGTATTACGTATAACGTATAACGTATAACGTATAACGGATAACGAATGACGTATGACGTATAACGTATAACGTATAACGTATAACGTATAACGTATAACGTATAACGTATAACGTAAAACGTATAACGTATAACGTATAACGTATAACGTATAACGTATAACGTATAACCCACGACGTATAACGTATAACGTATAACGTATAACGTATAACGTATAACGTATAAAGTTCAACGTATAACGTATAACGTATAACTTATAACGTATAACGTATAAAGTTCAACGAATAACGTATAACGTATAACGTATAAAGTTCAACGTATAACGTATAACGTATAACGTATAACGTATAACGTATAAAGTTCAACGTATAACGTATAACGTATAACGTATAACGTATAACGTATAACGTATAAAGTTCAACGTATAACGTATAACGTATAACGTATAACGTATAACGTATCACGTATATTGTATAACGTATAACGTATAACGTATAACGTATAACGTATAACGTATAACATATAACGTATGACGTATAACGTATAACGTATAACGTATAACGTATAACGTATAACGTATAGCGTATAACGTATAACGTATAACGTATAACGTATAACGTATGACGTATAACGTATAACGTATAACGTATAACGTATAACTTAAAACGGATAACGTATAACGTATAACGTATAACGTATAACGTATAACGTATAACGTATAACGTATAACGTATAACGTATAACGGATAACGTATAACGTATAACGGATAACGCATTACGTATAACGTATAACGTATAACGTATAACGGATGACGTAACACGTATAACGTATAACGTATACCGCATAACGTATAACGTATAACGTATAACGTATAACGTATAAAGTTCAACGTATAACGTATAACGTATAACGTATAACGTATAACGTATAACGTATAAAGTTCAACGTATAACGTATAACGTATAACGTATAACGTATAACGTATCACGTATATTGTATAACGTATAACGGATAACGTATAACGTATAACGTATAACGTATAACGTATAAGGTATAACGTATAACGTAAAACGTATAACGTATAACGGATAACGTATAACGTATAACGTATAACGTATAACGTATAACGTATAACGTATAACGTATAACGGATAACGTATGACGTATGACGTATAACGTATAACGTATAACGTATAACGTATAACGTATAACGTATAACGTATAACGTATAACGTACAACGTATAACGGATGACGTAACACGTATAACGTATAACGTATACCGCATAACGTATAACGTATAACCTATAACGTATAACGTATAACGTATAGCGTATAACGTATAACGTATAACGTATAACGTATAACGTATGACGTATAACGTATAACGTATAACGTATAACGTATAACTTAAAACGGATAACGTAGAACGTATAACGTATAACGTATAACGTATAACGTATAACGTATAACGTATAACGGATAACGTATAACGTATAACGGATAACGCATTACGTATAACGTATAACGTATAACGTATAACGTATAACGGATGACGTAACACGTATAACGTATACCGCATAACGTATAACGTATAACGTATAACGTATAACGTATAACGTATAACGTATAGCGTATAACGTATAACGTATAACGTATAACGTATAACGTATAACGTATAACGTATAACGTATAACGTATAACGTATAACGTATAACGTATAACGTATAACGTATAACGTATAACGTATAACGTATAACGTATAACGTATAACGTATAACGTATAACGTATAACGTATAACGTATAACGTATAACGTATAACGCATAACGTATGACGTATGACGTATAACGTATAACGTATAACGTATAACGTATAACGTGTAACGTATAACGTATAACGTATAACGGATAACGTATAACGTATAACGTGTAACGTATAACGTATGACGTATGACGTATAACGTAAAACGTATAACGTATAACGGATAACGTATAACGTATAACGTATTACGTATAACGTATAACGTATAACGTATAACGGATAACGAATGACGTATGACGTATAACGTATAACGTATAACGTATAACGTATAACGTATAACGTATAACGTATAACGTAAAACGTATAACGTATAACGTATAACGTATAACGTATAACGTATAACGTATAACGTATAACGTATAACGTATAACGTATAACGTATAACGTATAACGTATAACGTATAACGTATAACGTATAACGTATAACGTATAACGTATAACGTATGACGTATATCGTATAAGGTGTAACCTACAACGTATAACGTATGTTGTATAACGTATAACGTATAACGTATGACGTATATCGTATAAGGTGTAACCTACAACGTATAACGTATGACGTATAACATATAACGTATAACGTATAATGTATAACGTATAACGTATAACCCACGACGTATAACGTATAACCCACGACGTATAACGTATAACGTATAACGTATAACGTATAACGTATAACGTATAAAGTTCAACGTATAACGTATAACGTATAACGTATAACGTATAACGTATAAAGTTCAACGTATAACGTATAACGTATAACTTATAACGTATAACGTATAAAGTTCAACGAATAACGTATAACGTATAACGTATAAAGTTCAACGTATAACGTATAACGTATAACGTATAACGTATAACGTATAAAGTTCAACGTATAACGTATAACGTATAACGTATAACGTATAACGTATAACGTATAAAGTTCAACGTATAACGTATAACGTATAACGTATAACGTATAACGTATCACGTATATTGTATAACGTATAACGTATAACGTATAACGTATAACGTATAACGTATAACATATAACGTATAACGTATAACGTATAACGTATAACGTATAACGTATAACGTATAACGTATAGCGTATAACGTATAACGTATAACGTATAACGTATAACGTATGACGTATAACGTATAACGTATAACGTATAACGTATAACTTAAAACGGATAACGTATAACGTATAACGTATAACGTATAACGTATAACGTATAACGTATAACGTATAACGTATAACGTATAACGGATAACGTATAACGTATAACGGATAACGCATTACGTATAACGTATAACGTATAACGTATAACGGATGACGTAACACGTATAACGTATAACGTATACCGCATAACGTATAACGTATAACGTATAACGTATAACGTATAAAGTTCAACGTATAACGTATAACGTATAACGTATAACGTATAACGTATAACGTATAAAGTTCAACGTATAACGTATAACGTATAACGTATAACGTATAACGTATCACGTATATTGTATAACGTATAACGTATAACGTATAACGTATAACGTATAACGTATAACATATAACGTATAACGTATAACGTATAACGTATAACGTATAACGTATAACGTATAACGTATAGCGTATAACGTATAACGTATAACGTATAACGTATAACGTATGACGTATAACGTATAACGTATAACGTATAACGTATAACTTAAAACGGATAACGTATAACGTATAACGTATAACGTATAACGTATAACGTATAACGTATAACGTATACCGCATAACGTATAACGTATAACGTATAACGTATAACGTATAACGTATAGCGTATAACGTATAACGTATAACGTATAACGTATAACGTATGACGTATAACGTATAACGTATAACGTATAACGTATAACGTAAAAC